>NC_053156.1:125223431-125523431 GCF_016835505.1 Polypterus senegalus
TGCAACAGGACAATGACCCAAAACACACCAGCAAATCCACTTCTGAATGGCTGAAAAAAACAAAATGAAGACTTTGGAGTGGCTTAGTCAGTCCTGACCTGAATCCAATTGAGATGCTATGGCATGACCTTAAAAAGGCGGTTCATGCTAGAAAACCCTCAAATAAAGCTGAATTACAACAATTCTGCAAAGATGAGTGGGCCAAAATTCCTCCAGAGCGCTGTAAAAGACTCATTGCAAGTTATCGCAAACGCTTGATTGCAGTTATTGCTGCTAAGGGTGGCCCAACCAGTTATTAGGTTCAGGGGCAATTACTTTTCACACAGGGCCATGTAGGTTTGGATTTTTTTTTCTCCCTAAATAATACAAACCATCATTTAAAAACTGCATTTTGTGTTTACTTGTGTTATATTTGATTAATGGTTAAATGTGTTTGATGATCAGAAACATTTTGTGTGACAAACATGCAAAAGAATAAGAAATCAGGAAGGGGCAAATAGTTTTTCACACCACTGTATATATATATATATATATATATATATATATATATATATATTGTCACACACGCCTGTTTAGGAGACAACTAAACGGCTTGAATGAATGTAATTCCACACCGGGCCAGGGGGTGGCAAAGTGTACTAATTCTCTCTCTCAATTCCCTGCAGACAATTTTTTGGAAATCCCGCCTGTTTCTAGGGCAGCCAGCAACTTCACTTCCGGTTCTGGACCTGATGACATCACTTCCTTTACTGGCCTATAAAACCTACATCTTGCCTTCAGTATATCAGTTCTGTTTTGGACTCAGTTGTGTGAACATCTCTGTTCGTGATAAGCAGTTTTGCACCCAGGAAATATTATATGGGTGGCTGCCCCAAACCTTTGCAATATCTTTGTGTCGTTCTTGTGACAGTGGCGTAGTTGGCAGGATGAAAGAAATCCTGAAGAGAACGGGACTGGACCTGAATCATGACCAAGCGGGAGAGTACAGGGGCCGAGTATCCGGGTGAGGAGGTTCATCCTGGATTTCGGAAAGAACCGGTGCAGACTTCGCTCCCGTTGTCTAGTTCTGTGCCACCTAATACAGGTAGGGAGAGTGTCCATGGGACATACAGAAGTGGGCTGGTCTCTGTGGAGGAAGTGACAGGGACTTATTATGCTCTCTCGGAGGACAGAGCTGTCCTCCTGTAGGGCCAAGGCCCCGGAACAAAACAGGGCTTCCCAGACCAGCAGGTGAGGATCCTGCAGGCGTGGAAGCGGGATCCTGAGCGATCCACCCAAGAGCAGGCTGATGCTCTTTGGGAAATGGTGGTGCGATAGTTAAGGCCCACCATGTGCTCCACCTTCCAATAAGTAAAAAAGGTAAGCTACTTCCTATTAATTAGCAACCTTCCCGCCCATTTCACCCAGCCGGTCTGGGGAGAATTTACCTCTATGGATGAGCTCATCAAGCTCGTGGAAACAGCTAGGATAGCCTTGCAATTTGGGAGAGCAGAACAGTCCTTTATCTGACGCTACGGAGATTACGTCTCTCCTACTCTGCCCCCTCAGCATAAACCATATCCAGTTTGCACCGGAGTCCCTGATTCCAAGGTGACCCTTACCTGTGAGCGAGGCGGCATGGAAGTGGAGAGGTGGGATGGATTGTGTGCACTTTCAAACCCCCTGTCATTGGCTCATATGGGAGTGGTCGTTGTTAACAAATTTAAGGTGGAAGCCCTCTTTGATTCCGGCAGCAACATCTCCATTGTTGATTGCCAGTATGTACTGCCGTGACAATGGTTGAAAGTAAAGACCAGTTTAACCTGTGTACACGGAGACATCCGGTTCTATAAATCCGCCCGATGTTTCATCAGCCAGGGAGGATCAGTTAAAAAAACTCACCGTTGCAGTCCTCCCAAATTCACCTTTCGCTGTGAATCTTGGGCGGAACTGGACTGATAGTAAAAGCGGTGAAGTACTGGTCAGCTTTAGGCATAGTAACAGACAGGAATAATCCATTGCAGGTTGTCTCCACACCATGTACCCAGCCAGTGGGGAGAGATATGGGAGGCCAAGAGGAGGAGGGGGGAAGTTCACGGACCGTCAAATACAGTTACATCATCAATCCACATCTCGACGGAGCGGGATGACTCCCCGTCCCTTGAGATCTGGACCCTCTCTCAGATCTAAGTTTTCAGTTTAGACAAATGCCAGCCTTGTTTAAAAGGGAACACTGGAGTGATGATTCCCTTAAGTTTGAAAAGAATGCAGTCATTCTAGTCAACGGTCAAGACACTCATCCGCCCATACCACAGGACCCCCAATTTGTGATTGAGAATGATTTATTATAATGGGTCAGTGAAGGCGAGGGGGATGGACGGAAGCTGCTGCTGATTCCACGAACCTTCCAACGGCAGGTTTGTGAGTTAGTGCACACCCACCTCCTAGGAGGCCACCTAGGCACCGAGAAAACATTGGAGTGTATTAAGGTCCGATTTTACTGGCCGGGAATTAACAAGGAGGTTCACCACTTCTGCATCTCTTGTCCAGAGTGTCAGCTGCGGAAAATTCCTAGGAGGGACCGTGCTCCTCTCGTTCCCCTTCCCTTGATTGATGTCCTGTTCGAAAGAATAGGGGTGATATACTGGGACCCTCAGCCCGAGGACATAAGCATATCTTAGTCCTCATGGACTATGCGACCCAGTATCCAGAAGCTGTTCCGTAGCGCTCAGCCACTTCCAAAACCATCGCACGGGAACTGGTAGGGGTCTTTGCATGAGGTGGTATCTCTAAAGAAGTCCTTAGGGACCAGGGGATGCTGTTTACCTCAGAGATGTTCAGGGAAACGGCCAAGTTACTCAAGATAAAGCACTTGAGGACCGCGGTATATCATCCTCAAATCGATGGTCTAGTGTAGAGGTTTAACCAGACTCTCAAACAGATGCTTCGCAAAGTGGTCAGCAGGGATGGAAGGAATTGGGATCAACTCCTCCCCCTTTACTCTTTGCCTACAGGGAAGTCCCTCAAGCCTCAACAGGGTTCTCATCATTTGAATTGTTATATGTACAAAGAAGAAGGTTGGGAAGGAGAGGCTCTTCCCTCGATTAATGTTTTGGAGTATATTGCGCAGTTGCGCGATAAATTTGAGAAAATTTGACCTATACTAAAAAGTCACATGGAGGAGGCGCAAGCAGCAAAGGCCCGCTATTATGACCATGGCACGACACTTTAGGAATTCCAATCAGGGGATCGGGTCATGGTGTTGGTTCCCACCTCCCATTCTAAACTACTTGCCCATTGGCAAGGACCATACGAAGTTAAAGACAGGAAAGGGCTTGTCGACTATTTGGTGAAACAACCCAATTGTCAGCCGAGTGAGCTGGCTTATCACGTGAATCTGCTGAAACCGTGGAAGGAAAGGGACCCTGATTGGGGTCAGGCTTGGACAGGTGGAATATCTGACCACACTTGACATGACCAAGGGGTACTGGCAGGTTCCTTTAATGGATTCCGCAAAGGTTAAGACTGCATTTAGCACCACTAGTGGACACTGGCAGTATCGTGTCCTTCCATTCGGGTTACATTGGGCTCCTGCGACTTTCCAGCGTCTGGTGGACAAAGTGCTCCGCCCCCAAAACACATATAGTGTTGCCTACCTAGATGATGTTGTCACCTATTTTGAGTTTTCCCTTAATATTTTAAAATTCAGACATCTCATTGAGAATAATTCCATCTTTAAAAAATGGCAATTCATTCATGTAGTGAACCATAAAAATAATAATTAGTTTTTCATAAAATAAGTTATTCTAAATTAATTAAACATGATTCAAGGTGATTCTTAACAGTCAGGAGATAATGATGTAAAAAATGGCACATGTACTTGTGCCTTTACCATTTTTGTGTCACACAGTGTTAATTTACTTGTGCATCACATGTTGACTTAAGTATTACAAGTATGTGCACACGTGTGCCATGGCAGCGATGTCGCATCCACCAAGGTGCCCCAGATGTAACACCACAATGGACATTTTATTGCTTTGCTGGTTCATGGTTTCCATCTAAATGCACTTGGCCATGATCATTGTGCCAGTAAAAGAGACTGAGAAAAATGACTAAGATTCTAGCACTAAATCTCTGATATGGATATTATGTTATGTTTTGCCTTTTACATTTTTTTTCACGGAATGTTTTGGCAACAGGTTTCAAGTATGAAAATAAGCATAGTAAAATGAAGTCTCACCTCTGCCACCTAATGATTGATTGATCTTTTACTTGCATGATTGCATTCTGGGATTATTGTGAAAAAGAATAACCTGGAGGTGATAACTACACAAAGAACACAGAATAAAAGGCATAAGAGTAAGTCAAAGGTAAATAAAATAAGGTAAAAAATGCGGAGTGGCACAATTCAAAGAGAAACTAGAATAATCTTGCAAAACGGAATAACAGACATGAAGCAAAGGTGAACCTCACTACTTGAAAATTTCTGGCTAAACTACTTTGAAATCGCAAGAAAGCTCTTTTTTATCTACTGAGGTACAACTGAATGTGCTGGCAACTTGGCGCCACCAAATTTATACACAACCAAACATTAAGTCATTGGGGCAACAACTGTGCTCACATGACATCTGTACAATGCTGCAAAAAACAAAAAATAAACTAAAAGCTTATAATAAGGACAACCAAAAAATTAAACAAAGCAACACAGAAATTCTCTACGAAAAAATAATACAACAGGTTAAATAAAAAACATATATGAATGGACCAAGAAACCCAAAAATAATTTTAAAAGGACCACAATCATAACTGTATGATGGCAAATTGTTTTAACTGTAACATTTGCATTATCTATACAGGGGTAAATCAAAATGACCACAATGAATAAAAGCTAACATGAAAAAACACTTTTGCAGTGGTTTATGGGTAGGTTGAACACACACAGCACAATGCTCTGCCATTAGTCTAGTTGAAACCAAGCTCAAATAAACATGGACACTCCACAGTGGTATTGCACCATTGTTGGACAACACATCATAGTGAGATGGGCAGTGGGAGTGAAACCTGCCAAACTCCACCAAAGGATGTTGGCTCAGTACAGAAGTGAGAACAGAATGACTCAACAAAAAGTTTATGAATGGGTAGAAAGGTTTAAAGCAGGAAGAACAAGTGTAACCAACGAAACTTGATCTGGTCGTACATCAACATCACACACACAAGCCTACATCAACATGGTGAATGACTTCATTAGAGATGACCGACGGATTACGTTGTCCATTGTTGTTGCACATTTGGATATCAGCTATGGATCTGCACATCCCATAGAGCATGATGACTTGGGGTACCATCAAGTTTGCACAAAAGGTACACCCAAACAGTTTACTAATCTACATAAAACAACATCCTTTGATGGATTTCAGCAGGTTTTACTTCCTCTGCCCAAAGAAATCTCACTATAGTGCATTGTTCAACAATGGTGCAATCCTGCAGCAGAGTGTCCATGTTTATTTGACCTTGGCTTCAACTAGGCTAACTGCAAAGTGTTGCGCTGTGCGTGTTCAAGTTACCCATAAGCCATCATGAATGTGTTGTATTGTATTAGCTTCCACCTATTGCAGTTACCACGTCATTTTCATATTGGCTTTACTTTATGATTTTCCCTCATACATTTATTCCAGGTAATATTTTTTAGTTTAATGCCATGGAACTAAAACTTTACCATTCAGAACATTAAGTATCTTTAATCCATGTTATTCATATGACAATGTACCATTGTTTTCCAATTCACTAGTTTTATCTGCATGTACTGTATTTAAGTAGTACATAATGCTTGCAGTCTTGGATTAAGTGACTATATTGTCTAGCTACAAAATTATTTTCCTATTTGCATCTGAGATTTGGTGAAATTATGCATATAATCATTTTAAATCCTCTTGTTATAAATTGAAGTTCTTACATTTACTCATTTATAAATCCTCTTGGTATAAATTGAAGTTCTTACATTTAATTTATACTGTTTAGTTTTCTGTTAAAGTAAGGTAATACGCTCACAGTACATACTGAAAATCCCTCAGCTGTTAGTTCTGACTGGGCACATTGGCTTTTTTTTTTTACTAAAGTGTCTTTCAGCATTTTCAAAAGGAGCAATTATCTGTTCAGTAATACACAATATTTACCATACAAAAGCCCAGAAAAGGATAAAATGGACAACTGCACCACCTACAATTATTCTGTGTCCCTCCCTCTGTGCAGGCATGAATTTATGAACAGCACTTGTCAGTAATATCATCCTGAAACCCTTGTGCACCTGGCCTAAGACAGCCTGTTGTCAAAGGATCTCACAATTTAAGATTCTCATGTAGAGCAACACAAGTAGTTTATATTTAGACTTGTAATATTATATAGCAGCCCTCTTAGATACAACACAAGGTCATTGCAATTTCCTGATAGCATTTAGTTTTAGATTGTGCATCTCTTAACAAATTTTATTTAATATTGTCCATGTACTATGATCATAGAATTTATAACAGCATTCCAGAAAGAAAAGCACATCCTTCCTTAAAGATCGTCCATTTTGGTTAATTTGCAGATGCATCATCACTGGTGGGAAAAACAATCAATGTCTCTGTGAGATACATGCCTCTAGAAAATGACACTTGATTAATTAAGTTATGTGAAGTAGCCCCAGAAAAGTTTGCATTTATAATCTTCTAGGTCTAGTGGATATTATGGGTAAATGTCTAATTTATAAAGCTTTAGTGGAACTTAGCTGAGTAAGTGGAACAGAAGTGCTTGATCCCCTGAGCAAAGACAATCATGCGTTTAAATTTGGAATAGCATTTGAAAATCCACAAATGCACAACTAAACAATGACAAAATTTGGAAAACTTGGAAAATAAAGAAGGGGAAAACACAAAAACACTCTTTCAGTGGAAAAGAGATGGTGGTATTTAAGGAATATACTGTACTTATTTAAACTTATAAATGTATTTATAATTTATTTATAATGCATAACAAAACAAAGTCAAAGCCCAAAAGAAATAGCCTTGAATAAGTGAATGAGGAAAGACAAAAAATGTAAAAACATAAGGTTACAAAAACCAAATTACTAATTAAGCACAAACCAAGAGACACTTAAAACAAATGTAAACATTCTGAAATCCACTTAATCCTTTTCTGGATTACAAGGGACAGGACCTTATTCTGGAAGCATCAGGCAGGGACCAGCCCTGGATGGGATTAATCATTATCACAAATCGTAGCAATTTATCATTTATCACACTATATATATATATATATATATATATATATATATATATACACACACATATACATACACACACACATGCACACATACACTAGCTGAAATACCCAGGGTTGCCCAGGAGAAAAATAAAGTTTTTTTTCTTTTAATTGTTTGAGAGAAGTATAATTAAAAAATAAATACATATATATTATACCAGTAACAGCACCCTGCACGCTAACATGCAGTGAATGCACTTGACTTTCATTCATAGTTTTCATCCTCTTTCTCTGTATGTTTAGCATTCGATTGCTGCTTCCTGAGCAGCTCTTCTTTTCTCCACCCTAGTGGCCCACTTCTTCTCTTCTTTCGTTGGCATCTTTTTATATTAAAACTGATTAAGTCAGTGTTTGTGTTGCAATTACTTAGTATGTTTTCCTTAATTATTCATTTAAGCTGGCACTTAAGTCTTCAATTTGCCTCAAGAATAATTTAAGATATGAAAAGGTAGTGGAAGTGACAAGGAAGGTGGTAGAGATGAGAATGGCGCCCATATGCATGAGCCGCACAGCCGCTGCCAAGAGTTAATTCTACAATAAAATAAAAATAAAAGGAAGAATAACCATGGAGGTCAATCATCAACCCGAAAGCTGACAGTAGACGTCACGTAGTGTATGTGTACCAAATTTACGGTCAATAGGTCAAACGGTTTGCGAGCTACAAGTGATTTAAAATCCTGGACAGACAAATGAACAGCCACAGTAGCAAATTATATATAAAGATATATTTTCAATTTCAGCATTGTTACTTTTACTCGTGTTGCTCAAGTTTAGGATTCTGTCCTCCATGGTTACAGTATTGTGTTTCTTTTCTTTTTTTTTTTTTTTATTAATTTTATTACAATCCATACGAAGCAATCAAGTTTTTACAAAAAGAAAAATTAAGTTAAAATTAAAGTTGAGTTAAGAACAGATCGATCCCCACCCCTGAGAGAGAGAGCAAGCCAAACGGCGTAAAATTTAAGGCTTGTAAACATACCTAAATTAATAAATTCTCTGTGCTTTATGAACTTATTGTAAAATATTACTGATTAGATCCTGCCATGTTTTGAAAAAAGTCTGTACAGATCCTCTAACTGAGTATTTGATTTTTTCCAATTTTAAATAATATAACACATCGGTTTCCCACTGACTTAAAAGAGGAGAGTTTGGGTACTTCCAGTTTATCAGAATAAGTCTGCGTGCCAACAGTGTAGTGAATGCAATCACAATTTGTTTGTCTTTCTCCACTTTAAGACCCTCTGGAAGAACCCCAAACACAGCTGTTAATGGGTTAGGAGGGATTGTGAGTTCAAGGCTGTCTGAGAGGTAATTAAAAATTTTTGTCCAGAATGATGTTAATTTGGTGCAGGCCCAGAACATGTGACCTAGTGAGGCTGGGGCTTGGTTGCAACGTTCGCAGGTTGGATCATGCCCTGGAAACATTTTGGTACAGTATTGTGTTTCTAATCCAGGCTTTTTACTGCTGCATCTTCCTACAACTCACATAGAAAAGTCTGATGTAAAAACAAAAAGTCCAGTAAAAGCCTTGGTTGATTGGAAGGTCACCCTGTAATCATAAATTGTCGTGAAAGAGGCTTTTAAATTAAATGCAGTTTATTAATTCACTTTTTCAAATTGTGAACTATTAATTTTTCTTCCATTTATGATTAACTAGTTTCTACCTTGTTCTCAGTTTGTTTTAACAAGTCTGTGTTTTTATGTGTACTAGTTCTGTATTTAGTAATAATTAGTAAAATACTTGTATTTTAACTAAGAATTGTTCACAGAACTTTGCACCTGCACTCAGTGAAGAGCGCTATACAAAAAATAATGTAAAGTCATTGCAATTGTAATATGGCCATTTCTATGGCACGGCCAAGTGAAGCTAGTAGCTGTTTAGGGAAGGCTTAAATGATAAGTTAAGTGTTTTTCAAGTCAAAGTTATTTCTTTACAAACTTGTTATAGATGCATTTGCCACATGAAGTTGTGTTCTAAAGTTAAGCGTTTCCTATTGATTTAAAAAAATACTGTACCTAGCCAGTCCTGCTGTTTCTGACACATTTGTGACAACAAAATTAATCTAAACATAATAATTTTATTGCATATACCTGGTACTATTTCTCTTGAGATAAGGATATGTTTTCTATTCACTTGTGTGACAGCAGTGACCCTCCTAGGAGGAGTTCTCACATAAATATGGAAATAAATCAACACGATACTAAGCACATGGCACCAACAGTTCACTGTGATTTTCTTTAAGGGGAACACATGCACGAACAGTTGGTCTTCTTTAAAAATGGCTTAATCTCATAATATTGGTGTCATTTTTTATTTGAAAATTATATGTATGAGCTATTTTACAATGTGTGTGTAACTGCAAGGTGCAGATCAATGCTCAGCAACTTTCTTGACTTGAAAGAATATACGTGTTTGGTAAGTTATTAGGCTTTTATTTTCTGAAGGTATCCCAGGCCCCATAGGTTACATTGTAAAACATTAGGACTGGCTGTGTATTTTTTAAAACTATAGAAAACATACAACATTAGGCCACAATGTTGCCTGGTAAATGCTTATATACCGTGTTTGTGAAGAGATAGCAAAGCCGTGCATATCTTTGGTGACTTATTTTAATTTATTATATTATCTTATGGGTAAATTTATAAGATTAATGTCTTTTAAAACTTAAAGAATTGACTTAATTGATTATGATTTCTTGTTCGCCCTTAAAGCAAACGTTTGACCAATTATTTGTTCCTGACTACAGCTTCAGTTTAGTATCACTGCCCCCCAAGAAAATTTTACTACTGATTTTCTTTTTTCAGTGAAAGACCCTTGTGCTGTCCACAAGACATGCTCTAGTACTGCCACTGTTTGAATAGTAATACCTGAATGATTACCTGAGATGGTCAACCTTCTTTCAATTTTGGTGGGTGTACACTGGAATGTGAGGATGAAATCAATCCATCCATCCATCCAATGTCCTACTTCCCTTACAGAACTGTGTTATATAGATTTGTCTAAGTGTAGTATCAGATGCAGGGCAGGACCAACCCTAGATGGGATGCTCATCTACACACAAACTCTCTTGTTTCAGGTCACAAATTAATATGTATGACTTTGGGTTGCGGGAAACAAAATGGATGATTATAATAAGAATATGCACTCTCTACTCAGACAGTGACTGTGCTGATACATCAAAATTTAAAATTTTTGTCATCAGACATTCAAAGTTCTTCATTCCATGCACCAACAGTAATCATTATTTGATTAAATGGAAACAGAAATCAAACAATGAGGGTAAACAAAAATCTGTTAGTACATAGAAATTAAGTTAATTAATCAGTCTTTATATTATACAAAACAGTACATAGAATTATACACACCAAGGAATGTACATCAAACAAGGATACTTTTCAAAAGAGCTAGTAAATATAAGACAACAAAAATTTGTTTTGCCATGTGATCTTATACTACTTTTTGCCTACAACATCCCAGACTGACTCCAGGAATAAAGACAATTTATGTTTGGAGTTATTTTCAATACGGCCAAGTAGAGAAAGTGGTCATGAAGTACAACCTGGGATGTAGAGCTTGAGTGAAATGGGCCAATGCCACCGACAAAGGCTGAAATAGCTAGGGAGAAACTGCTTTATTTGACTGCCTCAAAGCTGTTCTGCTGAATTATTATGTTCGTAACCCATCATTTTTACAAGATATTTGTTTTTCTACAAATAAGTCTGTCATGAAAGGAAAGCCTTGAGTTCAACAACTAAAGATGAAGGTACGTTTTAGTTGGCCTTTTAATGCTTTTCACAAGATTTTAAAGATCAGTGTGAAATTCTTAAAAGCAAGAATTAAGAAAAAACAATGTACAAAAAAAAGTAAGAAATCAGGTCAAATAGCCACAAACACAACGATTCATAATTACAAATCCAAAGCTGAGCCATTTTACTTTGCTGCCTGTTACACTAATACCATTGCTGGTCATTAACCACTAGGTGGAACTAAAACAACACGCCATTGGGGACAAGTGTGAATATAGCAGAAAAAAAAAATGAAGACTTGGAAAACAGGCTGCCCCCTTACCTACAACGGTTATATTACTTAGACCCTTTTTTCAGTCTTTTTGAAATACTGGGAGATATTTCACAATTTTAAAGCCAGCTATTTACATAGATTATTCCCATCAAACTTGTTGTGATAGGTCCTGTCAAACAATGGAGCTGAGGAGCTTTACAAAAACCATTACTTTATTTGTCAGCTGTGTTCCTTACACTCAAACACACACACTTACATTAAGGATAGATCAGAAGGAAATTAGCACATCAATGCAATGTTGAATGGTGTTGCTTCCCTACAGGACTTAGTTCAAATTCCAGCTTGGTTGCTGTGTTTGAGGAGTTAAGGAGTTCTGAATATTAGATGGTATGATCGGCAAGGAAGGGGTTGGTATTGCAGACAGAAATATTTTATGAAAGTGAATAAAATGTAGTCATCACAATGCACTATATCTGAGAGTTATATAAGATGAGGCTGTAAGGGCGGGTAGGGCAGTATATGGGATCTGAGAGTTAAGTGGAGGGAAGTCACATGAAGACAATAGGATTAATGCAAGACAAACTCCAGGATTATAGCTGGCAGTTTAGAAGCTGAACTTCGGGTTTTCAAGGACACCTGGGACTAGTATTGGGAATGTTAGGATGGCAGCTAAAGGAGCTCTGCAGGTCTCGGAAATAGTTCACAGCTGGGGTTTAAAAGCCAGTATCAACCAACATTAAACAAACTTGGGGTCAGCAGCGAAGTGGGCAAAGGTCCAACTAGAAGGTGGAAGAAAGGGTAGAAATAGAAAGCATGGTGGATGAGAAAAACTATTGGTTTCTTCAGGTAGGTATGCCAACTAGATATTCCTCCCAACAGAAACAGTTTTTTTTTGTTTTCTGTTTGTGCAGTTTTGTTTAGGATACATAGAAGTGCCTGAGGAACATTGTGAGTACAACTAAACCAGGAGATTATGAAGGAAATAAGCCATGGTCACAATACCAAGAACATCAGACATACCCAAGAAACCAGAGGACAACACAAAATCAAATGCAGAAAAGAGGTCAGAACCAGAACACAAAACCTACTGCTAAGATTAAACTTACTTAAACTAAAGATACCAAAAAGGAATCACCATCATATTTATAATATCACTTCCTGTGATGTCATCAGCATGATGATCACAGTCAAACAAAACAAACAAAGAATAGCAACATGGAAATGAAAATTAACTTTTTAAATTCAACACTCTTGAACATAAGTGTCAAAACATGTATAAATCAGACAATTCTACAGTTTTATACTTTGTTACTTCTTCCATGTGTTATTCATTATTGTTACTACGAACAATATTTATATTGCGCTACCCTGCGCCTCTTTGGCATCCATTCTGGGTCCAGAGATAGGTCAGAGAAGACTCTAATCTTCCATATTGGATAACTGAGCGATTATAAATTATACTATGCATTAGCGTGCCCTGTGGTCTAGTGGCAACCCATCTATGTTTGGGCCTTGCTTTGCATCCATTTCAGCTGAGGATGAACTCATTCAAATACATTTATAGATAATGCAGATTGTGAAGAATGGAAGTACAGAGAAGTAGCATCATTTATTTTGATAAACACCTGCAGCTCATGGGTCAAATAAAGGGAGAACTTTTCAAATGTTCTCATGGGACTTTTTCTTCTACCCTCTGCTGGATCTTTGCTTGTATCCATTCTTTCCTTTTTCAGTAATGAGAGATCTATTCAGTACATCTTTACTACTTTTTCTGTGATCTATGCATTTTCTGTGTCTTTTAAGCTTATCATGCAAAATCGAAGTAGCAATAAGCAATGGATGCCCAGCATGAGTCGAATATCATTATTGGTCATTCACAGTTTCTTTTATATAGCACCTTTTATCCTACACACATTTATTCTGGAATATAAAAACAACTTATGTGTATAATAAACACAATTATAATCTTCCCCCATCTATTAGTTTTTTTTAACCTACTTAATATAATTCAGGGTTGACATGACAGGTCTTCTTTACAATAGTAATGATATAACTTAAGACCGAGAATGCATACCTTTGAGAGAAAGCCAGTGCAGCACACAGTCCATGACTGAGATGACACACCAAATGATTATTGGCCTTGGCAGAGCAGAAGAACCCCAAGAACAGTGAGTTTGGAGTTAAGAGGTGTGTCTGTGGCGGAGACTCAAGGCTGAGTAGAAAAGGCCAAACAAATCACAATGTGCCATAATTAGAATATTTAATTCACTTCTGTTTACATTTGTGTACTCACCTTCAAATGGCTAATTAAAGTGGAAAAAATGTGAAAGAACATATAGAGGAAATTGTTAAGTAAACTTAAGAAAAGCTATCCATTCCTATGAATAAAACACAAATGTCCTTGCTAAAATAAAGTTAAGCAAAACTCAAATAAGCAATTGTAGCACTGGTGTATAAAATACAAAATATAAATAAGGAGAACTGGCCACTCATTAATAAACGTGAAGGCACTTTGGATCCTGAGAAATGAGTTTGTGGAACGCTGCTTTAAAATGCAGGCAAGTGTGAACCTGGTAAGAGTTTCCCAGCATCGCAGTCTCTTCAGAATCCCAGTATCTGCAGACAAGTTTCAACCAGACAAGGTCAAAACTACAGCCAGATAACGTAAAACAAAATATAAATTCAGGAATGTATTTGGTGTTTGTTGCACTGGTTAGCTACTCATTCAATAGAGAGAATAAAAATACAAATGAACTTGCAACAAAATTTGAAAAAGCAAATGATAAACAAAAATGACTATTGGCATCTTTCATGTGTTTGATTAATTTGACATGCGTCTGGCTTGTTGCAGTGCAATCCTGTGGTGTTGGGTTATGTGGGATGAAGTTCTGTTTGCTGTGATCAGTTGCTTAAGCAAGCATGGGCTTATTTATTGTGAATTAAAAATAATGTGCATGTTTTTGTGGTTTTCCGTGTGTGTGTGAGCTCAAGCACTTAATAGTGCCACCTTACAGTATATGTGTTTAACTGATACAACTCACTTTTGTCTTGCTACACTGCATTTCAGTGGTGTTGTGCTTAATGAGGTTCTGATTGATGTAATCTGTGTATTCTCAGGCCTATTTGTCATAAATCTAAAATAATATGGGCTCTCTGTATTGTACAGTCAGGTCCATGAAGTATTTGGACAGTGTCACAATGTACATAAATTTAGCTGTGTACGCCAACAAATGGGTTTAAAATTAAGCAATCATTATGTGAGTGAAGTGTAGATTTTTCAGGGGGAATGACTAAAAGTATTTGGACATTTGACTGACAAGCTGTTCTATATCCAGGAGGGAGCAGTTCCCTCATAATTTCATTAATTATTAAGCAGGTAAGCGTTCTGGAATTGTTCCCAAGTGTAATTTGTATGTGGGAGCTGTCACTGTGAAATGTCAATATGAGGTCCAAAGAGCTGTCCATGCAAGAAAAAACAGACCATCATGAAGCTAAGAAAACAAAAGTAACCCTTTAGAGAGATAGCAGAAACAACAAGAAGTAGTCAAATCAACCATTTGGTACATTCTTAAAAAGAGGTAATGCACTGGTGAATTCAGCAACACTAGAAGGTCTGGAAAATCAAGACAGCAGTGCTAAATGATTGCAGAATCCTGTGCTTGGTGTAGAAGAACTCCATCACAACATTTAGCCAAACCAAGAACACTCTTTGGCAGGTAGACCTATCATTGCCAAAGTCTACAATCAAGAGAAGACTTCATTAAAGTAAAGACAAACCACTGGTAAACCTCAAGCATGGGAAGGACAGATTAGAGTTTGCTCAAAAACATTTTTTAAAAGCCTTTCCAGTTCTGGAACAATTTACTTTGGACAATACAGTATATACCAGAATGTTGGAAAGAGAAGAGTATGGAGAAGAAACAGCTCATGATCCGATGAATACCATATCGTCTATGAAAGATAGTAAAAGCAGTGTTATGCCATTATGAAAATCTTAAGAAGCCACAGAGAAGACATTGAGATGGCTTTGGATCAAGCTAGGGGACTGCACAAGATACTTGGACATGAGCCGGGACCTGATCATTCCCTGCGAAGTTGCCTAGATGAGTGTCTGATGTTGAAAGACCCAAAACACCCAATGACCCCATGTAACATCACTGATGATTTCTCCAAGATGCAACACAATGTGTGTGCCAAATCAAATCAGTAGTTCTTAATTAACCCATTGTAAGTGTGAATGGGCCCCTGTACAGGGTTGTCTCCAGTGCTGCCAGGATAAGCTCTGGCCCCTCATAACCATGAGTACTGAGTACTGTGTCTTTATGAACAATTGGTGAGAACAACAAGAGCTCATTTCCTTTCAAATTTAAAAGAATTAAATCAGTTATAACCCATCCATCCATCAATTTTGTAGACCAACTTAAGCAGCCATATGTAGGAAAGCAGTGATGGTACTAGCAATAGATGCACGATCTATATGGTGGGTCTAGTAGCTATACATTGTGTTTTGTTATTTTCCATCCACATTCTTTTGGATACTAAATGTGATATGTGTAATATTAAAACTGACTTATGACTGACAATTAAATAGCCACTTTTTCTGTTTACTCATCTGATGTCTTGCTTCATGAATATCAGGATAATATATGACCTAGAGATTAATGTTCAAATACTGTTTGTGAGTGGATATTCTTCTGTAGAAAATCAGTTTTAGCCTGTATAATAGTCAACTACCAGAACTGTGCAGAACATTTGTGTAGAATACGGTGATTGCTGGGTAGGAATACTAACGAAAATCTGAGTAAATTGAATTGTACTCATTCATGTAAGAATCTATGCACGCAAGAACCAAATTTAAAGGCTCAGGAAAAGCTCAATTAAAATAGACAAAGCAGAATGTTGCAGTTTCCTGTTCTGATTGCCTATGAAAGATCAGCATCAAAACTGAACAGCAACGTGCAAGTGTCTGAGTCTTCACACGCACTGAAATAAAAGGAGCAAAAGTGACATAAATGACTAGACACGTATTTCACAAAGGAGCAATCCAAGGTTGAGAATGAAAAGAACTGAAATTTATTTTAAGGTTAGATATAGTATAAAACCTTTTCACAAATATAAATTTAAATGAAACATCTAATTAAGCAGCTAAGCTTTGAAATAATATGTTTGGTAGGACAAAATGGAGGTCATAGGAAGCAAATGTTGTAGAATGTCAGTACGCAGAAATTGTCACTGATCTTTCAGCATATTACTACAACACTACCGGAATAAAAAACACAAAATGAAGCACATGCCAAAACCAGTAAATTTTTCCCTACCCGATTTTCTTTTTATTTTCTTTTTGTTTTGTTTACAAGAGTTAAGCCATTAATAAAGAGCTACTAATATTGCAACACATGCTACCATCTATTTTGTTACAGCCATGCTCTCATGCTCCCATACACCACAAAAGAATGACAAAAGATCAAACCAACCTGAAATAACAAAACAAAACAAGCATCATAAATGAAACTTTAATGTCTTTCCAACACTTAGATTTTACAAAAAACATTTGTTGTCTAATTGTAATTATTATTCTTCTGCACATAGAAAGGTAGTGTAGTCTAGTGAGTTGCGATGAGATCCAGCATGTGAGTTTGGCAAAATCACAGAAGTGTTTGGGAACTTTGACAAACTCCATTAAATGAATTAAAGTCAAAGAGGAAGGAGGAGCTGAACAAGTTTTGAATGGATTATAATGGTACAGTGGTGTTTTAAGTGCCCCAGAGAGCTAGAGAGGCATCTGCCAACTAAACTGGACTGATTATTGTGGCCAAAAATCGTGATTTGAGCTGTGAGACAGCAGTGTTAACCACTACACCACCATGCCTCAAACAACAAGTGACACAGACAAACAAAATACAAGAGACTAGCAATAAGTACAAAAAAATGTACTCACAGAGTTCTGGTCTTGAGGCAGCAGCATGAAACTGACTCATTCCTTTGTTTGAAGTTGCAACTTCTGGGTCAGCAGTCATGTCTTTTGTTTCCAATCTCTGTGCAGATGCTTTGCACTTCTTTCTTCTGTTAAATAGACAGAAATGCCTTGTAAACAGTGATAAATCATTCATTATTATTATTATTATTTCACAAGGTCACTATTATTTTTTATTTTTTTCTTAGGGAGGGGCTCGGGCAGCACGGTGGCGCAGTGGTAGCGCTGCTGCCTCGCAGTTAGGAGACCGGGTTCGCTTCCTGGGTCCTCCCTGCGTGGACTTTGCATTTTCTCCCTGTGTCTGTGTGGGTTTCCTCCGGGCGCTCCGGTTTCCTCCCACGATCCAAAGACATGCAGGTTAGGTGGACTGGCGATTCTAAATTGGCCCTAGTGTGTGCTTGGTGTGTGGGTGTGTTTGTGTGTGTCCTGCGGTGTGTTGGCACACTGCCCAGGATTGGTTCCTGCCTTGTGCCCTGTGTTGGCTGGGATTGGCTCCAGCAGACCCCCGTGACCCTGTATTCGGATTCAGCAGGTTAGATAATGGATGGATGGATGGGAGGGGCTGGATTCCTTTAAGGTTTTGTTTTGGATGGTAGCTCCAGCATGTGGCTAATTATGCATTCAAATTAGCCATGTGGCTCCACACAGAAATTGTATTATATGTCCAGTGGCAGTACTCATAAAATTCTTAATAAGGTCAGCTAATGTACCCCTCAAATTAAAATACTGCAAATTTTATTTTATTATTTTGTTAGAAATGCATTCAGGGTGGGAGGCAGAGTACTTATCGGGATGTGATGTCACATATGCCTGAAGCAGCTACAGTACACATGAATGGAAGTTCTGCACATAGCCGCTACAGCTCTGTGATGTCACACTGGTCTTGTAAAGAAGGTGCTGGGACAAAAATGTTTGCCTAAGCTGGCCGCAGGATGAATTTCCAGAAAAATATTTGGCAATATTGTCAAACAGAGCATGTTTGCTATGAAAAATGCTTTGGCAAATTTCACTAATTAACACTACTAGCGAGTAACAAGTTATTGCAGTTTGGATCTTACCTTTTGCTTAAACAGTGATCTTAAATAATTTATATATGTATGAGATGTGACAGTTTAATTCCCATAACGGCCTTGTGCTCTCTCTTGTGGTACAAAGTACTTCTAAAATGTTGGAGCTGTTGAAAGTAGCATATGGTCAGGATGCTATGAAAAAGTCAAGTGCCTTTGAATGGCAGAAAAGGTTCAACGAGGGGTGAGAAGATGTGAATGACGATGCCACAGATGACAATGCCCTACAGCATAATGGACTCACGTTTGCAACTTTCTGGCTAAGAAATCAAATAACAAACTGGATCATCTGCCCTGTTCACCTGACTTGTGATTTCTCGCTCTTCCCAAAAATAAAAGCTATTTTGAAAGAATGAAAAATTTCAGACATATCTGACATCCAACGTGACAAAACAAAGGAACTCATGGACATTCCAGAAGCAGAGTTCCTGGCATGTTTCCAGCAATGGCAACATCCATCCATCCATTATCCAACCCGCTATATCCTAACACAGGATCACGGGGTTCTGCTGGAGCCAATCCCAGCCAACACAGGGCGCAAGATAGAAACAAATCCCGGGGAGGGTGCCAGCCCACCGCAGGTCACACACACACACACCAAGCACACACTAGGGACAATTTAGGATCGGCAATACACCTAACCTGCATGTCTTTGGACTGTGGGAGAAAATCGGAGTACCTGGAGGAAACCCATGCAGACACAGGGAGAACACATCTAACTAAATGCCTGCCTGCAGAAGGAGATTACTTTGAACGTAACAGTAGCTGCTAGTGCATAGATACACACACATGTCTGAGTGTCATATGAAAGTTTATTAGGGTACAGAGAAAAAAGGCACACGGTGGGGAAAAAGCACGAAATGTCAACTTCAATCTCGACATTTCCACTTTAATCTCGTAGTTTATTTTGTCATTTAATAGAACATTATAAACTTCATCTTAAAATCGTTTAATTAACCATTTTCTCGAATCACATCGTAATTAAAGTAGCACGTTAAATGCTTTGTTTTGTATTTGATTTTCTATGTGCTCTATGTGTGTGAATCACTACTTGTTTCTTAAACTGGCTCTCTTCCTCCAACTGGACACAGAGTCCATTACATTCGTGATATTACAACTCTCTGAATAACTAAAATACTGAGATGTATACGTGATGTGATTTTCATGATGATAGGAGTTAAAGCATGTTATTAAACATAGGTTTCACTTCGATGAAATAATTTATTGCAGCAGTACTCAGGGGCGGCTCTAGGCTTGTGGTGGCACTGGGCACAGGAAGAATCGGTGGCTCCTTCGTCGGCCAATGTCAGTAAGGTAGCTTATCACGTTGAATGGCCACGTCCGTTGCGGACACGGCATAGCCGCCTCGTGCTCATGACAAGCATTTATCTTTTGTCGAAATTTGTCGCTGCGTTTTTAGCTGTGTTGTTATTTTCTCTTTCTGTTTTATATTCAATATATATTGGCGTGGCCGCCCCAAGAGTCCTTGCTTTTCTTTCCCCAAGTAACCGATCGCCATACAATCAGCTCTGTAATAGGCGTTAAGCCATCTGTAAGCTTAGCGATTCTTCAAAACGTTTAAAGAACATTGAAATATCTTTGTGGTACATGTTTAATTATTCTATCCTTAACGACACTCCCAGTGAAGAATATAGATTATTTAAATGAAGTTAAAGTTTTATGTGTATAATTTAACAAACATATTTTGCTGCATTTCACCTTAAAAATGATATCGTCATCATATGTAAATACGCGCTTTATAAAGTGGCCCAGGTTGTGAGATATTATAACTGTAGTGCAAGTTTACAGTGGGGTGATTGTACTTATAAGTACAAACCGTTCTACAAGGAGCAATTGATTGAGTGCATTTAAAGTTCTTGGGATTAAACTGTTTCTGAACCGTGAGGTCTGTACAGGAAAGGCTTTAAAATGTTTTTCAGTGGCTGAGACAGCATGTCCTTGAAGCTGTATACCGATAATTCTCTTTCCGATCAGCTGCTGCTGTGATTCACACTCAGATACAGTGATATCAATACTCTGAGTCGTGCAGTGAGAGTAATATGGAAAAAGATGATCCGCTGTGGCAACTCCTAACGGGAGGAGCTGAAAGAAGAAGAAGAAGAAGAAGAAGGAGAAGTGAGAGTAACAACGCTAAAGCAGTTATGGTATTTGGAATACTATGGCTGTTCCCTGGACCATTATATTGTTACGAGTTAATTACAATCAGATGCGTTACACTAATAAACAATATGCGGTTAGTTTCTGTGTATTTATAAACCGAGCGGAGAACTTGCGTACTACAAGGCATGAGGTACCGTGGAAAAGTGCGTGGCTTTACGCCAAGTGTAGGTTTTATACATCGCGATTTGAACGTGGAAAAGTTCTTACGCAACATTTCTGTGCGTACGCACCGTTTATACATGAGGCCCCTGGAGAAGATAACAGTCTGACACTGTTGAATTTTCAGTGAGGTTTCTGAGCAGAGCCTAAATTGTATGTTAAATGCTTGCTTAATACAAGCTAAATATAAAATTATTATTTATGTCATGATTGTTTTTTTTTTTGTTGCCTTTATTGTATTAAGGAGGCACCGTAACCTGAACTACCTTTCCTCAACACATTTCCCAGCATTGTACCTGGTCCAGTCATGGAGCTACTTTTGCACTTGGAATGCTGTTCCTTATTTGTTTTACTCATTCTGTGCTTCATGGATAAGTCCAGAGGGCAATTTATTTAATAGACTCATTCTGAAATAAAGGTGAAGGGGACAATAATTCCAATTAGCAGATTTTCTTACAGTAGATGAAAGCTGTCGATGCCTGGAAATCTTGCCAGTTTAAAGAAGGCTTGTATTACTAATGCAGCACAAGAGGAAGTTATTTCTGTTAAAAAATTGCAGGCATTTTCAACTGGCTATTAGTCTTTCACTTGACCTACAAACTAAAAGCCGTTAAACAATAAATGATTTTTTCCAATAATTTTCAGTTGCAGACTTCTTTAACATGATGTTAGCAAGTTGGAGGCAGTCTTGGTGCGCGCCCATAACCACCATTTTTGTATTCTGACATCCCCAGTGATTCAGTATGACCAAATCAAATGAAGGTGCATGCTCTGTGTATGCAAGAGCTGACAACCTACAGTATGTGTGCTCACCCTGAGGTACAATGCATGCAAACAGAAGAGAGGTACGTCTGCTTGATGTATCATGTTTTATATACTACTATACTATAGTGTAATTCATAAAAAATGTTCTGGGCTAGAAACATGTTGACCGTTCCTTTAAAGGAACTAATGTGTGCCCATAGATTAAATGTCAATGCTTTCAGTGAGCCTAATAGTCTGAAAGCAAACAAGTTCGGTTGACACACAAGATTATATTTTATCTTCATACACAATGAGTCTATAGGCAGTAATCTAGGGATTGTAGACTGACTGTTGTAAATGGAAGTACAAAAGGTAAGTGGTCAGTAAGACATTATGTCTAAAGATTAACTGGGGCTAATGGAGGGTCAACCAGATGACTTAAACAAAGAGAACTAATGGATATGCGAAGGCAAGTGAACAGCGAGCGGAAGCAGAGCAGAGCGGCGGCGTCTCCCACAGGCACGTAGCCCTTTGAAAGCACACGAGCAAGTTCACCTGAGATAAAGCCGCAGCTGACCAGTAGAAATAACCGGCAGTGAGAAATTAAAGTCGATCGCTTAGCGGGTGGTGGAAACTTAAAGCGGCGGTGATTCAGCTCAACACGGAAAGCGCAGAAGCACCTATAAAACGGCAAAGATGACTTCAACATTTAATGTAAGTTCTATCTGCTCTCTGCCCATCGAGGGCACGTTTATATGTTGTGTGTCCTGCAGTATGTACAGCTCAGGTTTTCCGGCCGACAGTGCAGATAGCTTCACCTGCCAAAAATGTTTAGTTAATTTAGAGTTGGTCGGGAAAATACGCGAATTGGAGGACCGCGTTAGGAATCTGATAGCGATTAGGCAAACCGAAAATTGGATCGACTCGGTTTGTTTAGACAATTCGGCTACATCTGATTCGCTTCAGTCTCTCCAGGTCCCACTGTAGTCAGTGCGAGGCCGAAATCAGCAGCACCAATTCAGCCACAGGGCGAGTGGGTAACAGTAAGACGGGGTCTAAGAATCCAAAATTTAGTCCCCAGCACCCAGGTCACCAATTCGGACCCAGAACAGGTTCTCAGCTCTCCGCGCCCTGTGGAAACTGAGAATAATAAAGTGCTCATAATTGGCGATTCCATAGTGCGGAATGTTAGAATTCCAAACTATGTTAAACCAGCAGTTAATGTTAAGTGCCTTGCAGGGGCCAAGATTTCTGGCATAAAGGCCGCATTGGACCGTGTTGCCGACGATGAAGTATCTACCTTATTGCTGCATGTCGGCACTAATGATATTTATTTACAGCAATCTGAGGTATTAAAGCGAACTTCATCTCTCTATGCACCACAGCTAAAACAAAATGTCGGAATTTAATTGTATCTGGTCCCTTACCAAGATTGTATAGAGGGGATGTGATTTATAGCAGATTGCATTCCTTTCACTGCTGGCTAGAAACCTGGTGTGCAAATAAAAGCATAGCATTTGTGAACAATTGGGATGATTTTTGGGAAAGGCCTGGATTTTTCAGAAGAGATGGTCTTCATCCTAACTGGAGGGATCTTATGTATTATCCCAAAATATGGCAGCAAAACTGCCTGGTTGACTGATTAGAGCACCATCCAGGCCGCAGTCATGTGATCTTAAATCACAGGCTGTTGTTTATCCCACCTGTTATTTTCCTGAAGCTGTTACCCATAATCCCTGTTGTGGGGCATCCAGTAAATTTAGTCTTGAAACAAACCATAAATTAATTGATAACCAAAAATAAGGTGTATAATTAGACCAAGGGATAAAACCAGACACTCCACCAGGGGCATCTGTAATAGAAATTTAATTCAAATTAAAACCAAAAATATATCAGCAGTTCAGAAAGAACCATGCAGTTTTAAATGCTGTTTATTGAACATTCGCTCTCTTGGCACTAAAGCTGTTTTGGTAAATGATATAATATTAAGTACAAAATCTGATCTGTGTCTTCTTACTGAAACCTGGCTTAGTAAATGTGACACTGTTCCCTAGCTGAGGCGTCACCAGATGGATACTCGTTCCTTCATAAGTCTAGAGATTCTGGTCGAGGAGGAGGCCTTGGAATAATTCATTGTAACAAAATGCAAATCACTCCTAAAAATTTAGGCAACTTTACATCCTTTGAGGCATTCATTTTAAATATTAAAACAGATTCCAACACAATTATAGTGCTAGTCTACAGACCACCAGGGCCATATTCATTGTTCATGACTGAATTTAGCAACCTTCTGTCTGATTTGGCTATAAATTATGATCACGTAGTTCTGATGGGGGATTTTAATGTACACATTGATGTGGAAACTGACACTTTTAGCAAATGTTTTACTTATTTGTTAAATTCAGTAGGATTTTGTCAGATTGTCAAAGGTCCAACTCATAATCATAACCATACATTAGATTTAATTATAACTTACAAAGTTGAAATTCAAAATTTAAATATTACTCCATTAAATGTAGTTATTTCCGATCACTTCTTAATTACGTTTGATTTAGTTCTGCCCATGCCAGCACTCGCAGATTAAAACAAAGACAGTGCGACATCTAGATTGTAATTCTGCTTCAAAATTTATAGATACCTTGAGTAAGTCGAGTGTAATTGTGGAAAACCATTTAGATCAGTTAACATCAAATGTAAACGTGGAAAACAATTTAGATCAGCTAATATCACATTATAATGTGACCTTGAGAGATGCTCTGGACACAGTGGCTCCCCTTAAAACAAAAGTAATCAAAGCACATAGAAACTCTCCCTGGTTTAATGAAAACACTCGAGCTCTTAAATTAGAGTGTCGAAAACTGGAGCGCAGATGGAGAACAACAAAGCTACATGTCTTTCAAATTGCATGGACAGAGAGTGTTAATAAATATAAAAAGGCCCTCTTTAAAGCTCGCTCAGAATACTATTCTACATTAATAGATAGCAATAATAAAAATCCTAGGGTACTTTTTAGAGCAGTGGCTAAATTAACAAATGGGAATTCAGATCAACAGTGCAAAATACCAACAGATATTAGCAGTACAGACTTTATGAACTTCTTCAATGAGAAAATTAAAAATATAAGATCCCAGATCTCAGCATCACAGTACAAACCAAATACTAGCTTAGCAGACCCTGCTCACATTGCATTCAGCACTTTAATAATTTTAATCCTGTAACTGAGCAGGAAGTCTTAACTTTAATTACTAAAATGAAGCCCACTACTTGTTCCCTAGATCCAGTGCCAACAAAACTAGTAAAAAGTGCAATGGATGTTCTTGTAGCACCATTCTAACATTATCAATAGTTCATTACTGCATGGCACAGTACCTGATGCACTAAAAGTGTCAGTCATTAAACCTTTACTTAAAAAGTCAGACCTAGACCCACACATACTAAATAACTATAGGCCTATTTCAAATTTACCATTTCTCTCTAAAATACTAGAGAAAGTAGTCGCCAGTCAGCTTCAGTCACACCTTACGCATTACAATTTATTTGAGAAATTCCAGTCTGGCTTTCGCACTGGTCATAGTACAGAAACGGCACTAACACGGGTTGTAAATGACATTCTGATATCCTCTGATGAAGGAAATTCCACTGTAATTATGTTGTTGGACTTAAGTGCAGCATTTGACACCATTGACCATTCTATTTTACTGCACAGGCTAGAAAACGATGTTGGGCTTACAGGCCCGTGCTCGCTTGGTTCAGTTCTTATTTATCAAATCGATTCCAGTATGTACAGAAATGTGCTGACAGTACTCCATCATTATACACAGAAGTTCAATATGGTGTCCGCAGGGCTCAGTACTGGGACCTTTACTGTTTTCACTTTACATGCTTCCACTGGGATCTCTCATTAGGAAACATAATGTTAATTTTCACTGTATGCAGATGACACCCAGTTATACCTTTCATTTAAATCAAATGAAGTTTCTCCGATGTTGTCTTTAATTAGTTGTGTTAGTGAATTAAAGGAATGGATGAATGAGAACTACTTGTCTTTAAATACAGATAAAACAGAGATGTTAATTGTTGGAGGGAATGACGCTGATCACAGCAATATTTTGTCGTCATTTAACTCAGTTGGAATCCCAATTAATTTTACTGAATCAGCCCGCAATCTAGGAGTTATCTTTGACTCTAGCATGTCATTTAAAGCATATTACAAAGTCGTCCAAAACATGTTTTTCCATCTTAAAAATATTAGGAAATTAAGGCGCTTTCTAAATAAACAGGATTGTGAGAAATTAATTCATGCATTTATCTCTAGTAGGATTGACTACTGCAATGCGGTGTTCACTGGCTGTTCAAACTGTTCTCTATACAGCCTCCAGTTAATCCAAAATGCGCTGCAAGAATTATTACAAGAACAAGAAAATATGAACACATAACCCCAGTTCTTAAATCTTTACACTGGCTCCCAGTTAAGTTTAGGGCAGATTTCAAAATCCTCCTTTTAACATATAAAGCATTAAATGGCCAAGGTCCGCTTACTTGTCTGAACTTATCATGACTTACAAACCTGAGCACATTAAGATCTCAAGATGCCGGTCTGCTTAGATTCCAAGGATTAATAAAATAACAGTGGGAGGTCGAGCTTTTAGTTACAGGGCCCCTAAACTGTGGAATGGTCTTCCTGCTTCCATAAGAGATGCCCCTCGGTCTCAGCCTTTAAATCCCGGCTGAAGACTCACTACTTCAGTTTAGCATATCCTGACTAGAGCTGCTGATTAACTGTACATACTGCATCTCTGTTGTTAGTCATTAGCACTATAACATAAGTAACATGATAATTATATTTGAATACTAACCCTCACCTATTCTGTTTCTTTTCTCGGTACCCAAATGTGGCCATTGGTGCCACGCCCACCTGCCAAGTTGTTTGCCTGCCTATGGTAAAGTCATCCCTGATGGAGGATCACAGGAATCATGGGAAAGAGGGTCCTTTCATCGAGCAATGTTTCAGCCGTGGCATGGCCAAATGGAGATGCAGCTAGATGGATGAGGTCTCCAGGACTCTAAAAATATCCAAACCTAATTATGTCATATCATCTACTGTTAAACCGTAATTCTAAAATTTTTATTATGCTGTCTTAAGGAATTGTTCTGTTGTGTATATTGTAATTCCAGAGGGCAATTTATTTAATAGACTCCTATTCTGAAATAAAGGTGAAGGGACAATAATTCCAATTAGCAGATTTTCTTACAGTAGATGAAAGCTGTCGACCTGGAAATCTTGCCAGTTTAAAGAAGGTATTACTAATGCAGCACAAGAGGAAGTTATTTCTGTTAAAAATTGCAGGCATTTTCAACTGGCTATTAGTCTTTCACTTGAACTGCCTTTCCGAGGTTTCTTCCATTTTTTCCTACAAGGTTTTATTGGGAGTTTTTCCTTGTCTTCTCAGAGAGTCAAGGCTGGGGGCTGTCAAAGGCAGGGCCTGTTAAAGCCCATTTTTGGCACTTCCTGTGTGATTTTGGGCTATACAAAAATAAACTGTATTGTCTGTGTATTGTAATGGATTTACTGTAAAATAAAAGCCAATGGTCAATATAGTTAGGGAAAAAGCTAACACTAATTACTAACTGGTCGGCAAAGGTCTGTCCATAGTTCATGTGGTGTGCTCAGACTCAGAGTGATGTTTAATGATCGGCTTTACATTTTTATGCCTGAATAACACTTGAGATAGTATTCCACTGCCATCTAGTGGATAGAGTATCATCATGCTGCAACAAATTATTAATATTTGTGTGCATTTTGCCACTATAACATCACTTATCCATATTCATGAGTGGGCTGTAGTCTTCAACCAAAACACAATAGCGTGTAAATGAGAGGCTGTAAAGTCAGCTTTAGAACAAACTGAAATTGTGCCATTAGTTAAGTCAAGTGATAGTGATGACAATGTAAATTGGTCATCAGATGTTGACATGGATAGGGAAACTGATGATATGGCATTGTATGACCAAACCACTGGGATATTCCTGGTGATTCAGTTGTGTAATGCTGCAGTAAGGTGCAGTATCTATGTGCCAAAAAGGCAAAATGAGTGCAATGATATAGAACGACAAGAAAGACATTAGCCCCTTACGTACCATTAACAATGGAGCAAACTGTCAATGTTAATGTCGGGGAAATTTAGAAATCATTAAGTATGTGCACAGTCGGTAGCGCTGCTGCCTTGCAGTTAGAGGACCCGGGTTCTCTTCCCAAGTCCTTCATGCTTGGAGTTTGCATGTTCTCCCCGTCTCTGTGTGGGTTTTCTCCCACAGTCCAAAGACATGCAGGTTAGGTGCAATGGCGATTCTAAATTGTCCCTAGTGTGAGCTTGGTGTGTGTGTGTGTGTGCCCTGCAGTGGGCTGGCGCCCTGCCCGGGGTTTGTTTTCTGTCTTGCCCCCTGTGTTGGCTGGGACTTGCTCCAGCAGACCCCCATGACCCTTGTGGTGGATGGCCGGCTTCATATTCCGGCACTCACCCCCAGGCCGCCATGAAGAGCTCTCCCGACAGCATGGACGTGTCCCGAGTTCCAGCAGGGCATCATGGACTCTGTAGTTTTTATACTCAGCCCTGCTGGATACCTTGGGGACCACAAGGAGTCGCTGTAGGGAGGCTCATGGACTCGTATATGCCCTATAACCCGAAAGTACGTCATAATCCCGTGACAGGAAGAAACGACGTGCTTCCGGGGTGAAGATAAGGACTATTTACCCTGACCTGGAAGGAATACAGAATTGTGGACTGTTGGGCAGGAACACCTTCGGGTCAGGGAGTATAAAGGACAGTGGGAGCTCCCAGACGGTGAGCTGAGCTGGGTGGTAGGAGGGCAACGCGTCTGGGAGTTGGAGGATCGGTTATTGTTGTTATTATTATAGGAGTATTGTATTTGGTTTATGAGTAGTGTGGAGTGGAGGGTGCTTAGTGTACATTATTATAATAAAACGAATAATTGTAGCACTTTTACCTGGTGTCTGGCGTGGTACCTGAGGGTTCAAGGGAGCGATAGCGCCCCCTACTGTCACACCCTGTAGTTAGGATATAGTGGGTTGGATAATGGATGGATGGATTAAGCATGTGGTAGCCTGCAGTAACACTAGGGGCATGGTGATCGTGGGGATCAGGCACTGGCATTCTACCCACTCATATTCAAGCAACAGAAAAAATATTATAGAACGTACATAAAGAAACACACTTCTGCTTTCCCAGATGTGATACTGGGCTATGTGTTGGTGACTGTTTCAAATTTCACAAGAAGGACGTGTACTAAATCTGCCTTAGTGCAGCAGTGGACACTAGTCAGACCCTTCCTACTAGAACGTTGATGTTTTGGTAGTTACATGTTTCTCTTACACTTAATTAGACTGTCTAAATTTGAGAAAAGATTGAAAGTTTTTGAATAGCGTTTTTGGGGGTAAACAGAACATTACCAGGACTACTGCAAAATGATGTAATATTAGCAAATAAGGATATAAAAGAGCATACAATTCAGCTACTCATTAAAAAACATTTCTATAGACGGAAAGAAAGACATCCCCTGTTGTCTGTGCCATGCCTCCGACTCCTCTGAAAATGCAGTTGTCAAAGACTCAACTGAAACATTGTAAGACAATATATATGCAGAAAAGCAAGTTAAATATATCCTGTCATTTATACCACAATTTCCTTCACTTAATATCTCCACTGTGGCTACTGTGAGGGATACATGGTCTCGAGTATGACTACAGTTTTAAAAGATCACATTCCCAGGTAGCATATGCCCCCTGCTGGATGCGGCAACAAGGTCAGCAATTCCAATTTGACATCTCCTCCCACTAAAAGTGACATAATGTGATGTCAGCTTAAAACTGTAATATTTGCTTAATATAATAGAACAATAATAATAATAATAATAATCTTCTTATATAATACGCTACCGTGGCTGTTCATTTGTCTATCCAGGATTTTAAATCACCTGTTGCTCGCAAACCGTTTCACCTATTGACTTGAAATTTAGTACACATATATTACGTGACGTCTACTATCTGCTTTCATGGTGATGAGTTTTATTACTCTTTTTATTTTTATTTTATTTTATTGTAGAATCAACTCTCGGCAGCTCGTAGCAGGGCGGCCGTGTGGCGCATGCATATGGGTGCCGTCCTCATTCCCTACCACCTTCGCGGTCACTTCCCCTACTTCTTCATATCTATAATCATTCTTGAGGCAGATTGAAGACTTAAGTGCCAGTTTAAGTGAAAAATGAAAGAAAACGTACTAAGTAATTGCAACACAAAAACTAACTTAATCAGTTTTAACACGAAAAGATGGCGATGAAGGAAGTGAAGCAGCGGGCCGCTAGGGTGGAGAAAAGAAAAGCTGCTCAGGAAGCAGAAAGCGCATCAACCTCTGAGCAAATGAATGCTAAACAGAGACAGAGAAAGAGTATGAATGCTCAAGTCAAGTGTATTCACTGCACGTTATCGTGCAGTACACCGTTACTGGTAATAATAATAATAGATCAATAGAACCTTGCTATGACCCTCAGGTCTTACTATTTTAATTTAGACAGCACTGCAAGATATTGGGCTTTGTCTATTCAAATTTCTGGGATGGGACTAGAACCCAGGTTCCTGGAACCGTAAAGTTTCAATGCTAACCACTTTGCTAGAATAATACAAAACAAGAGATTTCTCTATAATATCTGTTTTTACTTCACACAACTGTAATACTTTCTTAGTCAATAAGAGAAATGTCAGCTCCAGTATGCTTTAATGCACATCCCTGAAATTAAGCAAAAGCAGCCCTGGTCCTGGAGATGTGTTTTCCAAATCTTGGCACAATAACACTGCCAGGACACTCTGAACAACAGAAAAATGGTGATAATGTTACTGAAGCTCTTTGAAAATCCTAAATGGTCATTGTGTGTTAAGAGGCCAGCCATAATGGTGCTTTTAAGTGTAGTGTAGTGCTGTTGATAAGAGCACGTGCAGGAGGGAGCAGGAATTAAGAATGTAAAAGTTCATTTTCTCACAAACAAGGTTATTCTCTCCTCAGTTATAAAAGACTATTTATAACAATCAATAAATGTTCTTTCTGGCAGCTCTGTGTCTGAGAGGAACAGCAGCGTGAGCACAGTTATGGCTCATCACATCACAGGTAATCTGCCCAGAAGGTCTTTTGGTTGTAATTCTGGTTCGTCCCCTTGAATGATAACTTATTTTGTTTTTAATGCATCACCCTGGTGGCACTTGTCAATGACATTTCCTTGCAACGTGGTGGTGTGGTCTGCTTATAGTGGATGATGTCCTTTGAGCAGCTAGAATGGTGATTTTCTGAGACAATGCTCCTCATCAGTGATATAGTATGCACTAAAAGCCAGCTCCACTTCTTACATTTTATGCCTGCCATCTCTTAAGTAAAGCCTTTTTTTGCTATGCAAACCCCTTAAGCTGTCAATTAGTTAACTGGCTAATAGAGATAAGCTACCCCAGAAGCTTTCAGAAAAGAATATCATGCTTTGTTTGAGGAGAAAAACATATGCCTGGGATATATAATTAGAAAAAAAGTCCCCTAAAGAGAGAACATGTGCAGGCGAATAAAGGAGCTTATTATACCTGCAAGGGGTCAAAGTCTCCAGATCTGTAGCTTATAGTATTATGATAGATTACAGAATCAATGGATGGATGGATGCATTATGCTGGTCATTCTGTTCTTAAGCGAACGCTAGCAGGGAGCGAGGCACTTGAAGCTCTTGAGCAGAGTGTTCCTATTGGCTTCCTTTCTGAAGGTCTCATGACAGGTCAGCTGTTGGTGACATCACTACTGTTAGATCATATGTCAGAACCTTGGATGCCTGACTTTTGTCCTCTTATTGCTGCGGCTCTCAACTCTAATCTGCCCGTGGCAGACTCAGCAGAGAGATTCATAATGAGTAGCAACACAGCGGGTGACCAGTGGCACTGCCTCTTTGGACTCTACACTTGTGGTTCAGACAAGTGCAGCCAGCATCTGGAGAGGACGGCTTTGAGCTCTGCACTATGTCAAAGGAAGAGAATTATAAACTATATCAATATTCACTTAAGGGATCTGTAACACAAGAAATGAGGCAAGCACTTGTTATTGTAGGGTAGCCTAGTGCATTAATTCATGGAAAGCCTCTGTGGGCATAGAGTTAATGAAAGATGTTTAGATGGCCAACTCTGAAACTGTTTAAAAGTCAAATTAGAATTTGACTGGTTGGGCAGCGTTGTGATCCAGTGCCTCAAAGTTTCAAGTAATTAATTCATGCCCTTCTGACTCAAAATTGAGCCAGTACGTGTCCTGAAGCTATCACTACATGCACAATATTAGTACTGTCCTACTACAATTTATTTTTCAAAAAACACTGACAGACAAAACCTCAAAACTTCTGAGGAGTGACGTCTGACTTGACCAAGACACTGTACAACAGTCGCATCACCCCTCAATTCACTCCACTACACCACAAATTACCATGCAAACTCTTGGAATTCAATGAAAAAACCTCTGAATTCCCAGAAAAAAAAACCCTCCATATGTGAAGCTATCTACACAGCAAGACAGCTATAATCTTCTGACACTGGCATCAGTCTCAACATCTGTAATTCTGTTTATTGAAAAAGTTCATAGATGTTTGGTCAGCTTCATTCTGCAGCTTTTGCCCTAGCATTAAAGATTTGGAGGAGGGCTCACCTTTTTGTGCAAAAACAACTATGTTTGTATTTATGGTTTGAAACCAGATTATAATGCTCGCTGTGCTGGCCATCTCCAGTCGTTTTCAATCTACTTGCTATGATCCCATTGTTTTTTTATTTCTCATAATCTTAATTTATTTTTTTCTGATCTTCAGATGGATTTTTGACTGGGAGGATTACTAATGTCTGGTTTATTTTTGTAATAAAAGTTTATTTACCTTTATTCAAAATATTCCACATTGTCTCTGATACCATTGTGAGGTTTCTAAACTTATTTGTGGCTCCCCCCAATGGGATGACACGCCGAAGAGTGTCCTGAAGCGCAATCACTGAGTCTGTGGAAGACAGCTTATCCGCTGCTGGGGCAACCACAGGCTCCCAGTGATGCAGTAGCTCGCCACGAAAGCAAATCCGAGCCGATCGCAGTCGCTCTATAAGCACCTGTCATCGAAGGATGATGCAGGGAATATTGTAAATGCAGGGCACAGTATTACTTGGCCATTAACCTGGCCCTGACCCTGCCTGATTGCTGTATCTGTGTATAGGAGAAAGGCAGATCCTGCTACAATAAATAACCGTGCTGTTCCTGTTTCAAGCTGAATAAAGCTGGTTTTGCTAAAGTACTGAGACTCAGCCTCGTGTTTTGGGGTGCAAGACATGGACTCACATGTCACACCATTTTGTGGGGTGCAAGACTGGGACTCACACTTCACACCATTTTGTTGTGTTATGGGTGCCGCCATCCCACAAGCCCAGTAAGAATACATTCAAAACTACAACACCGTGAAAAAGGGTCCAGAGTTCTGAGCTACCTTCATTTAACTGGAGGAATTGATTTAACAATATTTTAGCAAAGAATAGATATGTGTAATGCGACAAGAGTGACTGTACTTAAAGTACCATCAAAGGATCATTAACTGTTAAATAAACATGCCTATCATTAGGCTTTACTTGCATTCAGTGTGTGTGTCTTGCTCTTTCCATCTCTGTGTTTCTTACAGTATTTTTCTTGATGTTGTTACAAAGTGACAACAATTATGTATATATATGCAGCTTAGTGCACTATCCTACTTTATTATGTTTCTCTACTTTTTCTCCTTCTACTTTGAATATTATGATCATCATCTTAGTGGTGAAACCTTATATTCAAATGTGCACTCCAACTCTTTGCTGGGAGTAGGTGTAGGATGCTTCATAACTACTTCAATTGTCCATCTCTGGGGTAGGAGAAATTTTAATCCTAGTCAGACTTTTAGTCCAATTCTGATAAGTACTGGCATGGTTCTGTTTTTTGGTTTAGGACATTGATTTTTGAAAACATTAATTTTCAAATACGTCTTCCCAAGGTGTCATTCTGTATTTACTATTGGTGTCACCATTATCTGCTGTTTGCAATGCAGTGTTGCAAGGCTCTTGCTAGGGAAAACTTCTGGGAGTGTGTGACTCGTCACATAATTATCGTGATAGTATATAGTCAGTGTCATACACTCTTTAACTGCCTGAGTTTGGGACTAATTTAAAAATTTTCATCTCCTGACTCCATCCTACTTAGAATTACAGTCATACCAAGAGTGAGCAGGGCTCCACATACTGTACAGTCCATAAATGCTGGAAGCTGAGCTACTGCCAAGGCTGCATTGGTGTATTTCGGTAAGTCACGTAACAGCACCATGTTTTCTTCTTCCCTCATTTCGTTTCTACCATACAACTCAGGCATAACAGTATATATCTATATATCTATATCTATATCTATATATATCTATATCTATATCTATCTATCTATCTATCTATCTATCTATCTATATTTTTCAGAAAGCTCAAATATGTATTTATTATTAATTTAGCCTTTGATTAAAAACATGAAGACAAGGGTATAAAATCAGCCTCTTTTATAATCTGTGCTCATTACAGTCAATACTCTATCCATTTCTTATTTTTTCATTAATACACAGTAAGACAATAAGGCCTGAGGCACAGAAATAGATACTGTGTATCTCAGCATCATATGATATTACACTTGGTGCAAATGGCATAAAAAGTGAACAAAGCTTACATTTATGTTTATCTGTTCTGCTGCCATTCTTTTCTTATGAACATTTTGACATCTGAAAACACAACAAAGAAATGGTAAGTAATCCTTCACGCTGTTTAGCTAGTTAGTGGGTAAGCCAGAAATATTGTATGGTTGACAGCACAATGAAATAATATACATAGATGCAATTAAAAATCAACATGTTGGGTTACTCTTAATGCCTTCTCTGGGCATCTTTCCCATTCACCTAATCTCCACAAAAGAGCTTTCATAGGAGTTGACTGTTGAATAATGCAATGCTAAGTGAGAACTTATTTGAAAAATTAACAGGAATCTGTAAACTGATTCAATATATCATTTCCTCCTTAATCCCTTCGTTATTGTTTTTCTTGCAGTACACCAAAACACAAAGTTAGGAGAATGTTAATAAAAATTTGATAAGAATAAGATACTTGTTGAAAATTATATGATATGCAGGAAAAGTATTAGCATTTCAATATATATATATATATATATATATATATATATATATATATATATATATATATATATATATATATATATATATATATATATATATATATATATACAGAGAGAGAGAGAGAGAGAGAGAGAGTAACACATTTTAATCAGAGTATAGCATCAAGTCAATGAAACTTATGGGATATTAATCTGGTCAGTAAAGTAGCAGAGGGGGTTGTTAATAAGTTTCAGCTGCTGTGGTGTTAATGAAATTAACAACAGATGCACTAGAGGGGCAACAATGAGATGACCCACAAAACAGGAATGGCTTAACAGGTGGAGGCCACTGACATTTTTCCTCTCATCTTTTCTGACTGTTTCTTCACTAGTTTTGCATTTGGCTACAGTCAGTGTCACTACTGGTAGCATGAGGCGATACCTGGACCCTGCAGAGGTTGCACAGGTAGTTCAACTTCTTCAGGATGGCACATCAATACGTGTCATTGCCAGAAGGTTTGCTGTGTTTCCCAGCACAGTCTCGAGGGCATGGAGGAGATTCCAGGAGACAGGCAGTTACTCTAGGAGAGCTGGAGAGGGCCATAGAAGGTCCATAACCCATCAGTAGGACCAGTATCTGCTCCTTTGGGCAAGGATGAACAGGATGAGCACTGCCAGAGCCCTACAAAATGACCTCCAGCAGGCCACTGGTGTGAATGTCTCTGACCAAACAATCAGAAACAGACTTCTTGAGGGTGGCCTAAGGCCTGATGTCCTCTAATGGGCCCTGTGCTTACTGCCCAGCACCATGGAGCTCGATTGGCATTTGCCATAAAGTACCAGAATTGGCAGGTCCACCATTGGTGCTCTGAGCGTCATTGAGCATGACTGGTTTGGTGGTGGAAGACATACCCATGGAGGGACACACATACCTTTACAGGTTAGACAACAGCACCTTGACTGCCATTAGGTATCAGGATGAAATCCTTGGACCCATTGTCAGACCCTATGCTGGTGCAGTGGGTCCTGTGTTCCTCCTGGTGCACGATCATGCCCATCTTCATGTGGCGAGAGTATGCAGGCAGTTCCTGGAGGATGACAGAATTGGTACCATTGACTGGCCCCCATGCTCACCTGACCTAAATCCAATAGAACACCTTTGGGACATTATGTTTCGGTCCATCCGATGCCACCAGGTTGCATCTCAGACTGTTCAGGAGCTCAGTGATGCCCTGGTTCAGATTTGGGAGGAGATCCCCCACAACACCATCCATCGTCTCATTAGGAGCATCCCCTACATTGTCAGGCATGCATAAAAGCACGTGGAGGCCATACAAACTACCGAGTACGATTTTGAGTTGCTGCAATGAAATTTCAGCAAAATGAACTAGCCTGCCGCATCATTTTTTCAGTTTGATTTTCGAGGCATCTTTGAATTCAGCCCTCTGTAGGTTGATAATTTTAATTTTCATTAAACAATGTGGCATCTTTTTGTTCCTAACACATTACCCTGTCCATATCAGTATAGATATCCAGCAGGATTTTTTTTTCCCATTGAGATCTGATGTGATTTCCATGTGTTCCTTTTTTTTTTGAGCAGTTAGAGAGAGAGATTGCAGTGACCATTATTACATACTTCCTTTCAGTATAATAAAATGCCACAGTGTAGGGTTTGTAATTTGGTTAAATTAGAGAACTAGTTAAGAGACTATGACTACGATCGCGAGAGCCCTTAAGCTGTCTCCCATGTACATGCGTCTGACAGACATCCTCATACACACTCACATGGCCAGTTAACAGTCACTAATCATCCTAATTGTCATTCTTCTGGATGTGGGAAGACACCAGAATACCTAGTAGAATGTGAACATGAGAAAGTAGTGCAAAGTGACAAGTGCGGGAATTAATATCAGGTTTTTGAAACTGTGAGAAAGAATTGCAACTAGAAGACTGTCTCATTACCCATAGCACAGAAATCAACCTCCATTTTATAAGTAAATTCAATATTAACAACATTTTATAAGGGAAGGAGAAATTGACATAAACAGAAAGGGGGCCGATTTTCAAATAGTTTGTCGTCAATTTAGTTAAAATGTTGAAATGTTCTCTTAGTCACACTGGAATTGGACTATTGCCGAGGTAATATTCCTAATAAATTGCTGAAAATAACTTTAAAATAACCAACACATTGTTGCACTGCCTTGAATGGGTGTTAATTGCTTCAATTTTACCAATGTCCCTAATGTTTCCTCAGAAGAATGTTTTTTCCAAGAATACCAAGCTATGAAAACATCTTTGTAACTGGGTAGAAGGGCATTTTTTTTCTTCTTACTGGACATGTACAGAAGGTGTATTGACAATTATGCTGGTGCTGCCTCTTGCTCCAGAAGCCAGTTAAAATAATTCATCAACGATTTTACAAGTTTACGTCCTTCTCTTAGGTTTTCAGTCAATGTTTCCACCACAACTCTACCATTTTTAGATATCAGTCTTCCTATAAGTTGTCTAGGAATTAAAACCTTTGACAACTCACTCACACAGTTACCTTCTCTACAGCCTCTTCCATTCCTGGCATGCTAAAACCTCTTTCACAGTTCCTTAGCCCCCACTCTGTTGCCTCTGCAGTGATGAGGTAGACTTCTATAATGAAGCACTCAGAATGAGGAGGTTTTCATGGATAGAGGATAATCGATCCTGGAGTAGATCTAACCGCCTTCACTCTACATGGAATCCCAATAATAAAACCTCCCATTCCACCCTAATACTATCTCTGTCTCCCACAGGTCATCAAAGAAGATATCTCCAATTTGCTGAATGATCCTTCCAGAAAAGCCATTTTTCCTAACCCTCCCTTGATCTCTTCCTGTTGACCACCTAACCAATGCAAACCTCTTGTCCATAACTCACTTAACAGAGTTAAGTGACGTTCCACTACCGGCCACTTTGAGCTGTTATATGTGCTGCTGTGTCACTTGTAAATATGTCACCAACAATACCCTTGTATTTGGTTCCTCTGGTAAATTCAATATTAAACAATGAGCCTCTTGCCAGTCTAAAAATCTTATTAACTGCATTTCATGTAGGAAGAGTACAGCCAACCACAAACGTGAAACAGGGACATAGCTAGCAGACCGTTTCAGGAAACACATCTGAACCATTTTAACTCAAAGACCTTACATAGCCTATTGGAGAACACTTTATATCCCTTGATTAGAGCCACACTAATCTCTCTGTTTGTGTTCTTTCACAAGACTTCAAAGACACTTTTCAAAGAAAAGCAGAAGAAGCTAATCTCATTTTCAGCCTAGGATCAGATATTTCTCCCAGTCTCTATGACCATCTAGCGTTTTAATCCCTCCCTTCATCTTCTCAAATGGCAGCATTTTCACACCTACTCTCACCTTTTCTCCTTTCATTCGTCCTTATTTTATTTCTTCCCTATATATATTACAGTACCTGCTTTTTCCTTTTAAGCTGCACACCTGTTGAAGACTATACAGTTGAAACGGGGTGTCTTTAATCTCCTTTCCTTTTCCGTGTGGAAATCAACTTTAAACGTTTTCTTTTAATTGCTGAGTGTGCATGAAATTAATAAAATTTACACTTGAATGGGTTTTCAAATAATATGAATGTGCAATATATTTTGCACTTAAAAAACAAGCTGTATTTTATTAACACAGAATAGCAAATATATACCTGACAAAATGCATAGGATATTCATAGAGGTTAAAATGTCAGAGAGCCACGAAGGCAGAGTTACCAGACATCCCAATTTGAGCGGGACTGTCCGGAGTTCAGCAGACAAATCCTGAGTCCCACATTGCCTCTGAATCCCAATTGAACAAAAATTGTATGTAGAAAAAAAAAAATTTAGTTCAATTCTTATATTTAATATCTAGTTACATTTTTGTAGACAGCCTGGTGTACCACCTTTCACAAATAAAATTTGTAACTGTCCGCTGAATCTGAGTGTTTCAATTGTGTGTCTTCATGTACGTTGTGTGCTCATGTTGTCGTATGTTTCTCATGCTCGTCATGGCTGCTCTTGCTTGTGTGTAATTTTTTTTGAAAGTGAAATGATACTGATAAAATACTTTTCGACAAACAAGGTAGGTCATATCTGCATTCTATTTACATATATCGTGTCATATTATATGAGACATAAAATATATTACAAGTTGTATAAAGCATACCCGTACCTAAATTTTGATTGAAAAAGAAAGAATAAGCGAGGTGTGAGGGACTGCTGGATTCTTACTCCAGTCCTCACCACCAGGCCACCAGGAGGAGCTCTCCCGACAGCAGGATCATGCCTCGAGTTCCAGCAGGGCATCATGGACCTTGTAGTGTTTATACACAGCCCTGCTGGATACCTTGGGGGCCGCTGGGAGTCGCTGTAGGGTGGCTCGTGGGCTCATATGTGCCCTATAACCCGGTTGTACGTCACGGTCACATGACAGGAAGAAACAACGTGCTCCCGGGTTGAAGAAAAGGACTGTTTACCCTGACCCGGAAAGAATAAGGAACTGTGGACTGGTTGGACAGGAACACCTCCAGGTCAGGGTGTATAAAAGGACTCTGGGAAAACTTGGACAGTGAGCTGAGCTGGGAGGTAGGAGGGTGAAGTGTCTGGGCGAGGAGGAATAGTATCGTTTGGAAATTTATTGGTGATTTATTAGTAGTGTGAAGGGCGCTTTGTGCACATTATTGCCATTGAATAAAAAAGTCTTGGACTTGTATCCGGTGTCTGGAGTCGTACCCGAGGGTTGGAGAGGTGGAGAAGAGCCTGACTGCCACAGAGGTTATGTACAAAACCGTGCAAAATGTTTACCTATATTCATATTTGTTGTGATCTGGAAGTTCCAAAAGCTCAGGTACCAAAACAATTCCATGGTGGCCCACTAGAGAGGAGAAACACCATCAAAATACCCTGACAGGAAACAAAATGGTTCAAGAACAAATCTTTATAAAATAAAAGTTTATTTTCACAAAAGGCTGTGCAAACCCCAAAGCTCCAAAGAACAAAAGGATTTGCTAGATGATGCACAGTAAACAAAGTCCCCCTACAGAATCCAAAAATCGCGGTCAAAAAACAGAGCAGAGGTTCAAAAATATCAAAAAGCACACTTACAAAAGCTGAATCTAAGAGACAAAGTCAAAAGTAGAGCACAGGGTCGAAATTCCATAAACACAAAGAAAAGCAGTAGCACATAACCTCACCAAAACACTCTCCTCACCCAGTGCATTTAATGAACCACAAGGAACTATGGGAGGCCTTCCCTTAAACAGGATTCTTGTTCCTGGTGGTGACTGGCAGATGGACCAGCTCCTTGGGGAGCCACCCACAAAACACAAGGGACATAATAATCAAAGCTACATTCTCTTATAAATGAACACAAACAAAAATCTCCATAAAAAACATTAATACAAATAAATGGCATAAAATAACACAAAACAAAAAAGAAACACCACTTTGAACCCCAGCCAGGAGAGACATGGTGACTGAAACATAACAGAAATATTGCATTACTATTCGTACAAAGTGCTTGTGTAAGTTAAATAAGCAAAAATGTCGACTGATGAAAAGCGCCCACGCTTTTATTTTACAAGTCATGTATGAGAGACTTTTGAACTTAATAAAAGCGTGGTTTTTAAAAAGCATTTTTTTATATATATATTATTTTCAACTTTTTAGTCTTGGGTTTGTTTTAGTATAATTTTGTAATCGATATTTGAACACTTACTTTAATATTTCAGTCCATTACTAGTGCCATCTATTGGTGAAATCTTTAACTATTCTTCATATGAAAATTTACCTTCTTAATAAACATGGATTAATTGATCAATTAGTGAAACTGATTATTGATTTGTGTATTGTCTATCGGAAGTGAGTAAGTGTGCAAAATTTCAAGTCATTTGGACAATAGGAAGTGGGTTAAGTATCGATTACAAGATTTGTACCAGACAACAAACAGGTGAAGTTAAAAGCATGGTAATAATAAAAAATAAAAAATCAGGAATTTTTTAACATTATTACGATGATAAGATTTATTTCTTTTGTTTCATTTAAAGGTTTTTATCTAAAATTTAAATAAAATATTTTAACATGTAAATACTTTCATCCTTATACTTAATATCGTTTTATTTTGATCGCTCAAAATGGTGGCTGTGATTCTGAAAATCTGGCAACCCTGCCCAAAGGTAATATTTATTTGAAGCGACTGTAAGAGCAGATGAAACCCTGGGTGAAGTGTAATGCTGTACTTTCTTAGGATATGGCTTTGTCTCCCCTTTTCTATTGTACTTTCAAGTCTTTCCTCACTTTTTTCAAGGTCTCAGCTGCTTGTCTTTCCAAAGCCAGGCTGTGGAGTATTGGAATATTATGTGAGTACAGAGGTTTGTCGAACATATAGTTCCAGGTGGGAATAGCTTTACAGTGTCCCCTTTAAAGGCGTCTTCATTCTGATATGCCTGCAATCTTAATCAACTCTGATGGTGTCTTTCACAAAATCTTGAACTTCGATGGGAGCTTTAGCTAATGCATGTGGCCTGACCTGGGGCCTCATGCATAACGCCATGCGTAGAATTCGCACTACAACATGACGTAAGCACAAAAGCTGAAATGTGCTTACGCACAGAAAAATCCAGATGCAGGAATCTGTGCGTACTCCAACTTCCACATTCTTCCACTACATAAATCCCAATCAGCGTGAAAAGTAACGCACATGCACGCACCTGCTGTCCCGCCCCAACTCCTCCCAGAATTACGCCTTTTTAAATATACAAATCAATATAAATAGCCCTTAAGCTCAGCTTTCTGTGAAAAGACAATGGCAAAACCACGAGAAAAAATAGAACAATTTCAGCGCATACCTAGTGGAGGCAAAGAAAAACGTACTATTTGTTGGTTTAAACAGTGGTATAAACAACAAAAGGAAGCTGATCGAGTGACATAGCATGTCGGAGAAACTCGAAAGCTCAAGTTCACAAAGTCACACAGTGCCAAAATAAAAAATAAGTCACATATTAAAGTCACTGTAAAAAGGCAAGTTGTAGACCACTGTCTGAGTGTCATATGAAAGCTTATTAGGGTACAGAGGAAAAAAAAAGGCACACAGTGGAGAAAAAGCAGGAAACGTCAACTTTAATTTCGAAATTTCCACTTTAATGACCAAATAAACTACACGATTAAAGTAGAACATCATAAACTTAATCTTAAAATCGTTTAATTTACTAGTTTCTTAAATCCCATCGTAACTAAAGTAGTACATTAAATGCTTTGTTTTATATGTGATCTTCTATGTGCTCTGTGTGTGAATCACTACGTGCTTCTTAAACCAGCTTTCTCTACCTCCGACAGGATCTAGAATCCATTACATTCATGATATTACAACTCTCTGAATAACTAAAATACTGAGATGTATACGTGATATCATTTTCATGATGATAAGAGTTAAAGCATGTTATTAAACATGGGAATACGGTGGCGCAGTGATTGTGTGCGACCGTCGATAAAATAATTTATTCCAGCAGTACTGTCTCTTTCAAACGTACTAACCACCAATTCCCGTCCTTCCTTTTCTTTCTCCAAATACCCAATCAGCTCTGTAACAGACGCTAAGCCATCTGTAAGCTTATAACGCCGATTCTTCAAAACCTTTAAGGAACATTGAAATATCTTTGTAGTACATGTTTAATTATTCTGTCCTTCACGCCAGTCCCAGTGAAGCATACAGTGCGAGGCATGCAGGAACAATCCGTGAATGGAGCACCAGATCCTTGCTAGCGTAGCGACACCGTAACCTTTAATTATTAACAATATACAGTAGATTATTTAAATAAAGTTCAAGTTTCTTCTGTATAATATAATAAAACATATTTTGCTGCATTTCATCTTAAAAATGATACCGTCATCATATGTAAATACGCGCTTTATAAAGTAGCTCAGGTTGTGCAATATTATAACTGTATCGCAAGTTTACAGTGAGGTGATTGTATTTAAGTACAAACAGGTCTACAAAAAGCAGTTGATAGACTGATTGATTGTGTTTAGAGTTCTTGGGATGAAACTGTTTCTGAACCGCGAGGTCCATATATTAAAGGTTTTGAAGCATTTGCCGTGTAAGAAGCAGTTGAATAGACAGAATGGCTGAGGCAGTTGTGTGCTTGATGCTGTATACCGATAATTCTCTTTCCGATCAGCTGCTCCGAGTGGTGCAGTGAGAGTAATATAGAAAAAGATGATCCACTGTGGCAACCCCTAACGGAAGCAGCTGAAAGAAGAAGAAGGTGCAGTGAGAGTAACAATGCTAAAGTAGCTATGGTATTTAGAATAGTTTGAAAATTCTGTGGACCATTATATTGGTAATTACAATCACATGCATTAAACTAATAAACAATATGTGCTTAATTTCAGTGTATTTATAAAGCCGCGTCAGTAATGTGGATCTGAAACAGAAAGATAAACCACACGGGAACAGTAGCACTGTTTTGATGCTGGGTGCCGTCAGTCTGCAAAACCGAGCGGAGAACTTGCATACGACAGGGTATGAGGTACTGTGGAAAAGTGCGTAGCTTTACGCCAAGTTTAGGTTTTATGCATCGTGATTTGAACGTGGAAACATTCTTACACAACATTTCTGTGCGTACGTACTGTTTATACATGAGGCCCCTGGTAACTAACAGACAGTAGCTAGATTGTATGCAGGCTTTCTCTCAGCCCTTTATTTTATAACTCTAACAGAGAAAAACACAAGTAATCTGATGCTGTAAAAAATTGTTCACAAAATGATATGCTCTAATAAGGATGCAATGAAAATGAGAGGACAATTTTTTTCTTAACTGTGATCTTATTTACAGATTTCCTACACTTTACGCCAACAAGCCCTCCTCCCCAACCCCACACCCATTGGGGAACATGAAAGCTACTCTGGGAGGATTTTAGATGTCAATATATTAATGTTACTGGGTGTGTGGAATTAAATGACTTGTACAATGTTACCAACAAAACCCACAAAAACACTCACAACAGTGATTTAAATGGTGTTATAGCACAGAGGGAGCCCAAAAAACAAGGAGCAGCTTTAGCATAAAAATGTACTAAATAAAAGAGGTAAACTCAAACTATATTTAAAAAAAAAAAAGCATACAAATCATATAACATTTATACAATAAACCGTTTCCCCATTTTCTATACCTATGTAATCATTCTAGGCTTAGGGAATTGTCATTTGCTTTCCTCCAATATCTATGATTTAATTAGCGCAAAGAATGTCCATTGTAGTCATTTCATTTGGAGTAGTTTACAGAGTAATGTGCCTTCTGATGAGTGACAATACAAGCCAATGTCTTCCTCTGGTGTCTTCCTCTGCAGTGTCCTACATATCTGTGATCTAACAAACAGCTGACTGACAAGTGTATAGGAAGGCATTTTGCATGGTCTATTACTTAAAATATCAAGCGCTCTTGGGATAGAGTCCTTGGCAAAGCTATTGTTTACTCTGTCAAATGTAAGCCATTACTGAAACAATGATCATTGTCCTAGATCACGTGGAGTAGAGGAGATGTGACCTATTTACAGTGTGAAAGTAAGTGCAGGGCCTAACAAGTGTCTTATCTTAACAAATGGGAGCATATGGGACTCTGGTCCTTTTTCGATATAATCAGTAGACTGTTGTGACCAAAATCTTACACATAAGAGTAGACTGAACTTTTTTTTGGTCCCAAAATCTAACTTCTTCTTTTGAATCATCCTGTTATAAATTTTCTCAATGAGTTTAGGCTATCGTCTTCTTTCAGCTGGCATTTTCTGCTCAGCTATTTGGTCAACGTTCTTACATTCTGCTCAGTTACTTTTAGTTTACTGTGGAATTCATGGTTGACAGATAGATGCCCAGACACTTAAGCAGCAGAGCAATCCAAAACAAAATCCTCAGAGGAACATACAGCTGAAATGAGGCTGTTCTCCTCAAGTTAGCTTTGTGTTTGGACCAAAATTATTCTGATTAACCCTGTCTAATGCTTACTGACTTGTTGAACATTCAGATGTTCCATAAGAAAATGTTAGTGTTGCAATTATGGCATTTATTTTGGGAAAGCAGAGGTGCAGTTGATGTTAATTGCATCTATAGATACAACTGGATCTTTTGTTGCTCTTTGGTGATATTATTTGTACCGCCTTCAACACTTGTCAGAGTGTGGGCTGCACAGTCCAATTCCACTTATTTTGCAATGTCTTCTGTTCGTAGATCTACCATATTGTGGAATGATTAACTTAAAAAAAGAATTTCAATGCATTTAAAACTATTCCCAGATACATGACTATCAACCATCTGTCAAACTGTATATTTTTCTAACAGGCTTAACCAGCACCCATTGCTAGACATAGGATCAGCTAGCACCGCAACACACAATATTATTCATACCCTGGCTGTTTAAAGCCATGCCTTGCAGCAGTCTGTACCTTTACTTTAGATTATTTAGAAACAAATGTAATACATCAGAAAATGACTTTAGAATAGCAATTAGAACTTTATATTTTAAAACTAAAAATGTTTGGGTCTTGATTTGAATCTTTCATACTTTATCATGTTTCCGACTCCAGCCTAGCCTTGGACTTCTCATTTGTTTTGCCACTGAAGAAAGCCTTTAACTTCCTTGTCCTAAATCATTTGCCCGTGTGGCTTACCACTTCTCTAACAACGAGGTATAGCATAATGAAACTTTTCCAGCACTGACTGGATAGCAATCACACATTGATAGAAATGTATAACCATTCTAAAATGAACACATTTGATGCCCTGTTGCCCCCCAGCAATGGCCAGTACCCTCTTGTAGTCTGTAACTGATTATGGACAAAGGTAAGTGAGGGCAAAACAACAAGCTGAAGGTTCAAGCTACACAAGTGCATACTTATTACGAAGCAAAAAGCAACAAGCAGTGTCAAAGTGTGGTACATTGTTTTTTTCAAATAAATAATTATCAATAAATAATCCATAAACCAGTGCAGTGAAGTCAACATTCATCAAGTCCAAAAAGAATGTAATAAATAAATAAATATATAAAGCCATGCGATTACATTTTGATCCATGACTGATCTCCATTCCAGACTCATTCTCCAAATTCTCTTTCAGCTTCCCCTGCTCTCCTCACAAGGCTCATTCAAGAGGTCCGAGACATCAGCAAACCAGGTACCCTTCAGCTCCCTCATGAAGTTCTTGAAGCTCTCAATCACTCCTGCTCCCTCACCATTTCACCTTTGATCATCCCTGGAACGACACTCCTCCCTCGCTGTACTGCGGGCTTATCCTGACCAGTTCCCTCTCCTTCTCTCACACTGGTTTAACCTGACAATCCTTCTATTTCTCTTTCCTTCTCCTCACTAAATTATGCAGGCCTTTTAAACCTTTGCAAAACACAGACATGTCAATGAGGAATGGTTGTGCCGGTCGCTCTTGTGCAAGTGAATGATCACTTTGCCCATTCCCCAGTTAAGCATTCTGTGGCTGAAAATCTTATTCACACTTGGGAGTCTGAGTTGCATAATTTTATAGATATCTGCACCTCACTTGTCTGCCACAGAACTATTACACGCTGTGCCACAAAATATGAAAACTAATGAAGGAGGATTTCGTTATCAATGGTAAACATGTTTAAATCCTGCTGGATGGGGAAAAAGAGAAGGTAAATAAAAACAGTTTTGGTACTGTAGTTTGGGCTTGTGCTCTGCTGGTCCATAAAATGATAAGGAATTTATGCTTCTTAGGTCATTAAGAAGGGCAAATGGAAGAGGTAGAAGTAGAGGCAGAGTCTGCGGGATTGCTACTGGTCTTTTTCCAGGTCATGGGTCTTTGTGCCACAGGTGGAAATGGAAAATACTTGCATGCATGTGCCACATCCAAATCACCAATGAGATGCTAGTGTTTGACAGTATGGAAGTTGTACATTCTCATAATGCAACTAATAACACCAACTAAACCCACCTCTACTCTCTTTTGACATGAAAGAGCCAACCATTAAGGAAGTCAAGGACACTGTTGAACAAGCTCAGACCCGGGTCCCAATAGAGTACCTTAAAAGGTCAACAAGCTGTGCCTCAGGGTGCTGCAGCGATTATGGAAAACCATCAGACTTATCTAGCAGAGGGAAAAGGTAGCCAAGCAGTGCAGATATGCGGATGGTGCCTGGGTCAATTCAGATTATCTCACCTCTCAGTGGTGTCTGGATTCTGAAGAGGGAGGAGGACTCAAATTAATACCAATAAAATCAGGATTATTTCACTCCTTGGTGTGGAAAGCAAAATGTTCTTTAAGACCATTGCCCAAAACATCACCAGGTACATTTGAACAATATGTCCATATACACCTCATTGCAGAAGGGAGGAGTTCCAGGTCACACTAAGCATTAACTAGTGGTTACCCAGATAATCAGAGAGATAACTTTGGGCAAAGGGAACTTGGAAATGGTACTGGCCTTGCCAAAGCCTACAGTTCCTTCCCAAACAAGCCAGTGGAATGTGCACTGTTGAGACACCATGTAACAGAGAAGATCAAAGATCTCCTTTTGGAGAAGTGTCAATGTAAGAGTCATCAATGGGTCAACATTAGCATGGCAGTGGCTAGAGAAAAGGAATTATCATGTGGATGTACAATATCAGTGGGTCCTTGGTGACCTTGGCCATGAACATGCTTGTTAGGTCAGCAGAAATGGAGTCCAGAGGGCTCCAAATCCAAAGTCTAAATCAGGCATCCGGCGGCCTACAATCTGAGCCTACATGGATAAACTGACAATGTCAACAAAATCAGTGCCAGGTTGAAGGTGCCAACAGCAAGAGTTTGAGCGGCTCTAATAACCTGGACAAGAATGAGCTTTGAAACCAACAAAGTCCAGATCTTTGAACCTAAAAAAAGGAGACAGTGATGGAGCAGTAGCACTTCTCTTTGAGAGGTGTCCAAATTCCATAAGTGATTGAGAAACCTGTCAAGAGTCAACGGTACTTTGAAAGACACGGCTGCAATCTAGGCAACCAGGAAAGACCCAGAGGAATGGATGATGGTGGTCAAAAAGTCAGGTCTCTCTGGAAAATTCTAGGTCTACAATCTTGCCCTGACTCTTATGATCACTGTTGGTGTATGAAATCCTAATTCCCTCATTTGAGGACTTTGAAAGGAAGATCAGTTAGTAAATACTCAGGTGTTTGGGTGTGCCAGAGGTTATGCAGCATCACCCTATACAAGCACAATAACGAGTTGCAGCTTCCTTTCACTAACATAACAGCAATTTAAGGTGAACTGAGCAACAGAGCTAATGAATTTTGTTGGCAGTCATCACTGTAATTGCAGGAAGGAAGTAGCAAGCACAAAAGACAGTAGAATGAGCAGAAAGACTGTGTCACAACAACCGCTGGCATCGGTACGAGCAAGACTCAGGAATATTGAGGAAAATGAGGTGTATTTGCTCATTAAGGAGGATGTCCAGGCAGAGGATGAGGAAGATTGTTCCAGAAGAATGGTAGGTATGCCCAAAAATGGGTACTAGGACGAACAGGGATCATGTAATTAGGTGGAAACAACCTTGACAGAACTCTGCCAGGTGGAGTCATTGTGGATGATGTTCCTTATTCAGTTAGTGTCCAGTATGATACACTCCCTCTAGCTCTACAAAGCTCTGCTGGGGTCTGGCAGATTCACCAAAATACCCATTATGCTAGAAGAGAGGGTCCCTAAAGCATATCCTAAGCTGCTGCTACCTAAAGGCATTTGCAAAGGGGAGGTATCACAGGTGTCATGACTAAGTGCTACGGGCACTGGCAAAAGCCATTTTTAGAAGAATCCACCAAATAAAGCAACAACATCCAGCGAGGCAGGCCACTGCTTTTGTTAAAGTTGGGGAGAAGACTCAAACCCAGTCCAAGGACTAAGGTGGCCTGTTGACAACATCATCAGAATGGCAGCTCCAAACTGACTTAAGGTCATCAACACCACCTTGGCAACCACACTTAAGCCAGATTTGGTCCTTACATCTTGATTAGCTAAGCAAGTGACTTTGCTGGAGTTCAAAAGACCCCAGGAGGACTGGACTGGACTGAAGATATACACAAAAGGAAAGCAAAATATTAAGAGCTAATGGCTAAGTGTCGGAGCAAGGCATGAAGTCAAGGTTTCAGCCTAGGGAAGAAGACTACTGAGGTTTCACAGGCCTGCCTCTTGGAACCCTGAAACTCCTGGGCATATATAAACCATATAATAGTAGAAGAGCAATCAAGAACATGCTTGAGGCTGCTGAAAAGGCTTCTAGGTGGCTTTGGATCAGCAGGGCTGAACCTTGGTGTAACAGTAGCATGCTATTTGGTCACAAGCAGGGGCTTTATCATCCCTAACTGGGTCACCCAAGTAAGAGTATCTGATGTTCAAAGACCAAAAAAAACTCTGAGACCCTGGGTTCATCTCAGACTGTGTCCAAGTTGCACCCCAAGGTGTAATACAATACAAATAAGGAAACCTGAAATGTATCAAACAAAATGTACTAAAAAAAATGTTGAGAAAACTTGGCAAAGCTGGCATTAGGTTATCTTGATGGTTACCTTCTGAAAATGTTCTACAGTATGGTCTTTAATTGAAAACATATGGCTCAAAACACTGATGCCCAAATCCCCACACATGCAGTGGATATAGAAAGTCTGCAAAAACAATTACATATTTTGTGCAATAAAAATTGAAACCAAGATAAATCCTGTCAGAACTTATTCCACCTTTATTCTGGAATAGCAAACTAGATACAAAGAAGGTGTGGAAAAAAAATTAAAAAACACAAAAACCTACAGTATTTGTATTAGTGTGCACTAAGTAATGCTTAGTTGAAGCACCTTTTGATTTTATTATAGCACTCAGTCTTTTTGGGTAAGAATCTATCAGTTTGGCACATCTGGGCTTAGCAATTTTTGCCAACTCCTCCTTGCAAAAAAAATTCCACATCTATCAAATTACATCATCATCTCCTATGCACAGCTCTCTTCGGGTTGTCGGTGATGTTCCAACAATGATGGATGATGGATTAAAAGCCAGAAGTCTGTTTGACCATCAACATCAAGTGACTCCGTGAGAACCCTAACTACAAAGAGGACTATTTCATTTATGTTAGGTAGAATGCCCAGAGGGGACTGGGCGGTCTCGTGGCCTGGCACCCCTGCAGATTTTATTTTATTTTTTTTTCTCCAGCCGTCTGGAGTTTTTTTTCTGTTTTTTCTGTCCACCCTGGCCATCAGACCTTACCTTACTCCTTGTCTATGTTAACTAATGTCTTATTTTTAAGTTCTTATTTTGTCTTTTATTTTTCTTTTCTCCATTATGTAAAGCACTTTGAGCTACTTTTTGCATAAAAAAAAATTCATGTGCTATATAAATAAATGTTGTTGTTGTTGTTGCCCCACAGATTTCAAATTGGATGAGGGTCTTGGCATGGCTGGGCCATTCCAGATCAGTGATCCTCCTTTGATGAAGCCATTGCGTTGTTGATTTTGATGTATGTTTTGGGTTGTTGTCATATTGAAAGGTGAAGTTCCTTTTCATCTTCAGCTTCCTGGAAGATGCTTGAAGGTTTTGTGCCGAAACAAGCAGATACTTGGAGTTATTCATGATTTCATCCACTTTGACTAAAGCCCCAGTTCTAGCTGAAGAAAAGCAGCCCCAAAACATGAAGGTACCTCTGCCATACTCACTGGATATAGTGTTCTTTTGATAATGTGCTGTGCTATTTTTGTGCCAAACATACCTTATGAAATATTGGCCAGATTGTTGAGACCAAGGTTGAACTATTAATACATTTTTGTACATGGTTGTGGGAGACTGTGTATACCTTTTTGTCAGAGTTTAGCTTAACTTTAGTTTAGGCTTTCAGTACTTACCAGGAAGTCCTGCAGCTCCTTTAACACTGATGTAGGCCACCCCGAGTAGTTTTCCCCTTGACGTCTCATCCTTGGTAGAGTCAATGTTGAACCATATTTTCTTCACTTGACGAGGACCGTCTTCACTGTACTCCATTGGATGTTTACTGCTTTCAATGGTTTTTGTACCCCTGTCCTAATTGATACCTTTCAGTGATGAGATATCATTCTCATTTTAAAACCTCTTTGCAGACCATGGGTTAGAGTATGTTGCAACCAAGACGATGTCAGAATAATCCTACAACTAACTAGCGTTATCTTAGCTCAGTCAGAGCCACTTGATGTCAGGTGTATAGTAACTACTGCTGTTTGAGATGACACTTATTGTGATTCGTTGATTCTGAACACAGCCACATGCTTGATTATTGAAGGGTGTGCACACTAATACAACCAGGATTTTGTAGGTTTTATCCCTTTTTCACCTTATTTGTATAGATTACAATTTTGCAAAAAGGTGGAATAAGTTCTGACAGAATTTATCTTGGCTTCATTTTTTTTCAAACTCAAAATCAATGATTTTGGCAGGGGTGTGTAGACTTTTTATGTGCACTATACACACAAGACAGAATGCCCAAGCCTCAGCTGGATAAAACCACCTTGGCTTCCTGTTGATTTAAGATCATTTAAAGCCCTGAAATTAAATTACCTAGAATACTGTTCTTTGCTAAACTGCTTATTCCGTATAATCATTTACTAAAATGGAGGTCCTGTGATGTTATTTTTGCATTGTGGCACTCGCTGTGTAAAACTCCCACTCTGTCTGTGATGGAGACGCTGTATCCTTTTATTTATGACTTTCCAAAAATGTGTTTATATATAGAATCTGTTCCCCATTAACTATTTTTACATATAATGCATACTGTACTGTTTATATCCATTTCATTAAAATTTTTATACCCTCAGTTCTAATTTGACTGTTAATATTCATAGAGTTACAAAGGCCTGGCGCCTCATCCTGGACAGGTCCCTGCCTTGTGCCTGCTAAAAGAGCCTCTGGTCGCCATGGGCAGGACTCAATTAAACAGGTTTTACAATGTTAGAAAATACAGAGTGACTATCCTCAAGATTTTAATCTGCAATTCAACAGTTTGTTCATTGATTGAATATCAGAAGGACCTCTCCAGAATATCCTTGCATTGTAGCTCTGCAATTAGTGAACCTGAATAAGTGTTATGACTTTCAAACCTACTTAGCAACATTGTGTTCAAAAGCCACCGATTACAGTGTCAAAGCTGTCATTCTTGAACTCTGCTCATACAAGTATGCTGTGCCAGCAAGAATAAAAGATTGTTTTCAGCAGTTTGCATCATATGACTCGGCCCATCGATATAATACTATTAGAAGCACTAACTATGCTACTGTTGAAACCACAAAGGCAAAGAACGTTAAACTGATTTGATATGATTTAGCCAAGTAACTTTATCCCATACATCAGATGTAAAGCTAATTACAGCACTGGAGGATAGGAAAACACATAGTAGCCATGCAAATGAAAAAGCTACTTACTCAATAAGGGGTTGCACTTTCCAGGAAGCTACTCACTACTCACACAGGCAGCAAACGTTCCAACTTTAAACATTCAGATTCTAAAAAAGAAACACAACATGTCAAGTGATGTAAATACTATGGTTAGAACTTGTGCACTTACAGTACTGATAACAGGAGACGACCAACAAAAATACAAAAGTGAAGGTACAAAACAGAACTGGAATGAAACAGTTTGTAATAAAGAAGTATGAGAATTTGCTTTACATAAAAACAACTTTAGAAAACTATGAAAAGTGTACTTTACTGAAATGGTCCTAAAATACCAAGACATGTAGGCACTTCAGTAAAATGAACACGGCTTCCGTCATTACCAACCAACTGTAACACTTTAACGTATACAGTAATATTACTTTTAATGTAATATTAAAGTAATTAATGCAATTTAATATACTGTAGAGTTGGCTACCTTTGCAGCTTTACTGAGAAAAATGCTACCATAAGCATGTGTTGCATTTTCTGCTTGTACTGAATGTCTAAGCCTGCACATTTTTACCTGAATAGATCTTAAAAAATTGCATAATGTCAATGGCCATGAATAAATCAGTTAAGTTTGCGGTCTGTCATGAATGGCCTAATGCATAAACCACGCTCTCTGGCTTTAGGAAAAAAAAATAGTAAAAATGCAGTACTTTGCACAAATGATCTAAAAAAATTTTTCCGAAAATTATGCATCTCCATTTAAGATCCTATATCCTAAAACAGTCCAGCAAATCTGGTCTATTGGTTGCAAATGAGAATTTCAATACAAAAAAGCAAAATTATTATTATTTTTTTTAAAGAAAATGATTTAAGACCATGGTGCAAAAATGAGTACATCCCTATAAAGTCTTAGGAATAACACCTGATAAAATGCTAATGAACAGGAATTCAAGATCAGCCGAGTGATAACCACCAGATTACGCACAGTAAAATAAACTCCCATTCAAGGCTGATAATAATGGCACCACATGGAAGAGAAATGTCACAAGACTTGAGAAAGTGATTCAGTGGCCATGCATGTCACCCAACCTCAACCCCACAGAACACCTCTGGGGAGTTCTGAAAAGACAGGTTAAGTATCATTATCCATCCAGCATCCCAGCTCTGAAAGAGCTCATTCTCCAAGAATGGAGAAAGACAGACATGGCAGTATGTTGCCAACTTGTTCATTCCATGTCTAGAAGACTTGGTGCTACTCTTACAAATTATTGAGGTCGTACAAAATATTAGACTTGGTGTAGGGTGTATTCATTTTTGCAATACCTCATTTAAATAATAATAATTATTCTCTATACTAATGATGTTAGTGACCAAGCAATTATGTTGTGTGGTGAGTGGCTGGGGCTGCTACCCAGTCGGGACGCCCAGGAGAACCGGAGGAGGGCTTGTGTCTCCTCCAGACCATGAGGGGGCGACCGCCCTGGTTGCTTTGGGGACCACGGGTAAAGAGCTTGGAAGCTCAACCCTGTAGGGGCCTGTGGTCACCGCCAGGGGGTGCCCCAATGCCTAGAGAGCCCTGGACCTCAGCACTTCCGCCACACCCAGGAAAGTGCTGGTTGAGAGGATTGGGGACACCCAGAATGCTTCCAGGTACACAGCCGGTGTTTCCTGCTACACAGGGGAGTGTCAGCAGAAGATTACTGGAGGACACATGGAGCACATCCAGGTGGCTATAAAAGGGTCCGCCTCGATGGCTGGAGTCGGGAGAGAAGGAAGGACAAGACCTCGGAGGAAGCACGGAGGAGGCCTGAAGACAGAAAAAGGCAGTGCGAGGCCTGGACTTTGGGGTGAATTGGGTTGTGTGACACTTTATTCTTGTGTAAATAAACGTGTGGTTAGTGCTTAATACCATGTCTGCCTGTCTGTGTCCAGGGCTCATTCCACAGTTGTTAATAACACATATGTTTAATAAAACTCTGTTTTGCCAAAATTCTGCAAATTGTTCTGGTGTTCATTGAGAAATAAATTAAAAAATGACATTTTCAAAAGGGGTGCACTCATTTTTGCCAAGTACTGTAAAGATGCAGGTATTTTTAAAATCATACACCAAGAGCAAAATATGAAGACAAGACATCTAATTAAGCAGTAAGTTCAACCTACCAGAATTTGACCTCTGTTTAAGACTATTGCCACTCTATAATTTGATGGTTGACTTAACGCTACTCAAACAAACATTTCATTCTTCATTGGGAAAAAAAATATTGAATGTTTTTACAAATCTAGTCTTAATAGCACCAAGTCATTTGCCACAGTCTAATCCAGGCATGCCAAACACGCGGCCCACAAAAGAAATCTGTGCAGCCCGCATGACAGATCCTAGCTAGCACTAAACTTGTACAAAATGATTACTATCGTTTGTGATTGAATCATTCTGCATCTTCGGCGTTACTTATTGACTTTTCTTACTTCTGCCTTCTGACAAAAGCACGTTTTCCCATGGCATTACGGTACCGGAAACGTCATCTGCTAGTATAATTGCAGCCGCGAAGTCGCAACTGAAGTGCTAGGCTACGGTCTCGGCCGACTACCGAGCCGCGAGAGAACTGCCAGCAACGGAGACTCACTCAGTGAAGGGCTACAGCAAAAAGGCTGCCCCCTTCACTGAGGACATTTTTCAGTATGCTAGGCGGGTGGGGCTTTGCAGCGGCGCAGAGAGAGGAGAGACTGCGGTGAGAGAGTATTACAACATTCACCAGGCTAATACAGTGGAGCACTTTAAAAAAAACTGCTGAAAACACATTATTTTAACATGGCCTTCTCATAACCTCACTGTAATTTAATCCTGATACTCTGTATATCCAATTTATTATAACTATTCATGGTGGCTCTAAAATCTGTACTAACCCCTACTCTCTCTTCTCCATTTCTTTTTCCGGTGTATTTTTGGTGGTGGCGCACATGATGTTCCAACAGTGATAGATTAAAAGCTATAAGTCTGCATGACCATCATCATTTAGAGCGTCCGTGAGAACCCTAAATACAAAGAGGACTATTTCATTTATGTTAGGTAGAATGCCCAGAGGGGACTGGCCGGTCTCATGGCCTGGAACCCCTGCAGATTTCATTTTTTTTTTATTTTTTCTGTCTTCCCTGGCCATCGAACCTTACTCTTTTATGTTATGCTGTCTTATTTTAATTTATTTTGTCTTTTATTTTTCTTCATTATGTAAAGCACTTTGAGCTACTTTTTTGTATGAAAATGTGCTATATTAAAAAAAAACAAAACAAAAAAAAAAAGTATTTTTATGTTTCTGACAGTTTCCCCATATGACACGAATCCACAGAAATCTCGTTACTACGAAGTCCATTCAGCAGCAGATACTTTCATTACAATGAAGTGACCGTGAAATGCTTGAATGAATTATCCACAGAGCAGTTAGTTCTGTGGTCACAGCTCAGTTGTGGACATTTACACAATGATCCCCAAAAAGAAACATTGTAAAAAATGTTCTTTCTTCGAACATTAATCGTACTGGTTTTTTTTTGCTGTTTTTGTTTTGTGTGGTTTTAAGCGATACCTTTTCCTTATTGCTCGTCAACATTTGAAAAACATCCATTGGAATTTAACTCATTGTCATCCTACTATAGAAACGGCATACTTGCTATATGCAGAAAACAAGAAAAATCTCGGGTTGCAATCGAAATCTCGGGTTGCAATCGAAGACGCAGAAAAATCCGTTTTTATGTGGTTGCAGTGATGCTTGTTCAAGAAACATTCCTATTAATGCGGCACTCATTCAAGAAAATATGAGGTTTTTAAACTCTCTTGGGACCCGTACAAACAATCTCACACGTGGCAATAGTGCTTCGGGACGCACTTCAGCGTGTCGTTCCCGTTGGGTGGGGGGGATCCCAGATCCCAAAAGAGTTCAGAAACCTCACAATATGAAGAAGAAAAGGATAACTGTGCTGACCACAACATGCTTCCGCAGTTAGATAATGTTCACGTTGAATTCCTCCCACCCAATTGCACAGCAGTGCTTCAGCCATTGGATTTGGGCATCATTCGCAACGTGAAAGTGTATTATCGCAAGGAAATGCTGAGAAAAATTCTCGTCAGCATAATTTGTAGATAGGAGAAGATTAAACTAATGCGAAAGAAGCTGTTGAAGCTGCTTCCATTTCCAACATCCTATCTTTGTGATGCAGTGACAGCAACCAAAACGAGATTATGGAGTAAACTAAACATAAGCAACACACTTCGCGTGTCACTGTCTTCCATCATCCCCAGATGGGATCGTCTGGTTGCAGGAAAACAAGCTCAGGGCTCTCACTGATTCTGCATTATGGTAAGCTGTATAATTTCTATTACTATATTATAACTTAATAATAGAAATATAATGTAAATTGTACATAAAACAGCCCTACAAACCCTCCCATAATCACCCCACAAACTCCAACCTCCAACAACCCACCCGTCCCTTTTTGGTGTCAAAAAGGTTGCGGACCACTGGGCTACACTACTGGCTGGGCTGCTGAGACAGGCCACTGGGCAGAACTGACCATCATGAGCAGTATAGCTCGCTATTTTCACTTTTTTTGCTCTAGTTTTATGTAATTTTGTGCTAGTATTGTAACAAACAGTGCAGACTACAGCTGAAGATCTGAAGTGGACGCGAGAAGTTGGTGAGTTGTTTATTAACAAATTTTTGTGATTTTGAGTTTGTATAATTAGTGTAGGTCAGGGGGCTTTTAGCATATTGGCTTATTTTACAATATTAACTTTGAAGTAAACTTAGTAAAGTAAAATTAGATTTTTGGAGGATTTGTTTTCCAACATGTATTACTGAACAATGAATTCAGTGAGCGTTTTCACGATTTCAGTTCACACGAACCAGGACTTTGTGCTGTTTACGTCACCATACTCTTACAACGCTGAGAATGCGCTTGAGAATATCCAAATGGAATTGATTGAACTGACTATTTGTTTGGAGGAAATAGAGGCATGGATGAGGCTCAACTTCCTTCAGCTAAACAGATCTAAAACAGAAGCCATTTTAGTTGGCACACCATACCGCTTGCTCCACTACCATCACCAGTATCACTTTTTCTGGAAAAAAAATACCTCTTTCTACATTTGTTACAAACTTGGGTGTTAAAATGGATTCTCAACTAACTTTTGACACCCACATTAAACATCTCTGTAAGTCATCTTTTCACCATCTCAGGAACATTGCTAAACTCCGTCCAACAATTACCCTGGCAGATGCAGAGAGGCTTGTCCATGCCTTTGTCTCGTCCAGGCTGGATTACTGTAATGCGCTCCTCATTGGGATTCCTGGCAAGAGTATCCAGAGACTCCAGTACATTCAGAACAGCTGCCAGGATCCTGATGAGGGTGAAAAAGCATAACCACATCACTCCTATCTTGAAAACCCTTCACTGGCTCCCTGTACCACTTAGAATTGAGTACAAGGTTTCCCTCCTTACCCATCAGTGCATTTATGGATCTGCTCCCCTGTATTTACAGGAACTCCTTATCCCTCATACTTCCTCACGCACCCTCCGCTCTGTGCATACCAACACTCTTCAAGTTCCCAGAACTAAACTTAGCAGTATGGGTGATAGAGCCTTTTCTTCGGTGGCGCCGAGGCTGTGGAATTCCCTCCCCAACTACTTGAGAGCCCCACAGTCGATCGATGCCTTCAAACGAAACCTAAAACGTATCTTTTTAGAAAAGCTTTTTGTTAAATTATTTCTATAGATTTTTTTGTTTGTTAATTTTATTCTTATTTTGTAGCACTTTGAGATTGTTAAATTTAAAGCGCGATATAAATAAAATCTATTATTATTATTATTATAACTGCAGTCAGATTCTATTCTGATGGCAAAATATAACAAAGTTGGAGTGCCAGGCTTGTATACTTACCTGCCACCCTCGTATGTGCAGATCCATAAGTTGGCATCGAGAGTACTGTCTATGTTCGGAAGCACTTACCTTTGTGAGCAACTATTTTCGTTAATGAAAGCTACCAAAACCCCACATCGCTCAAGACTTACTGTCGAGCACCTTTCATCCCTCATAAAAGTTGCAGCTGCACAAGATTTCAAGCCTGATATTGACGAACTGGTTAATAACAAGAGATGCCAAATCTCACACTGTAAGACTCCTATATAAGCAATGAATATAATATAATGAATATAATATAATAATATAAGGACTTAGCTAAGAGGCTAAGACTCTAATTGTATGCTGTTGTGCAGAGATTGTATGGAAATAAATTTATTTTCTTTAAACTTTAAGTGTTACATTTTTTAAAGTTTTCAGTATTGGAAAGAAAGCTACAGTAACTTTGTATAATAGTATTTATTACAGTGCGGCCCGCTGACGCACATATGGCAGTCGAAGCGGCCCACCAATGGTAGCGAGTTTGACATGCCTGGTCTAATCTGTTCACACATTCAGAATAACATTAGAAAGACAAGAAGACAAACAAATATACATAAAATATAAAATATTTTATTGTAGACATCACTCTCCGGTATTGATAGAAGGGGAAAAAAAAACATACAAAATAACATTAAGAATATATTAAGGAAAAAACTGTCTATATTAAACAGTGAACCTATGGTGTCATATCTCAACTGCTTCTAATTCAAGCAAAGTGGTTATCAGTTTCAAATCAACTGATATCATTCAACAAAATAGTAAATGCTAGTTAGAGGCTTACCAGGGTGCTACCTTATAAATGTGCTTGTAAACATCCTAAATAATCACTGGATAAATTAACATTCATATTATTTATTCATAAAAGGAAAAATGTAATTGTACCTGTTCTAGGATATCAGAGCCTCGCTGGCTATATAATTGAAATTACAATGTTTCTCAGGGAATCTAATGATGTAAAATATTAAAAATAAAAATGGGCAACACTTTTCTTATTCTTTCTATATTCATAAATAGCAAGCATTATAGAAGCTACAGACCACAGTAGACTTTTTACACCTTGAAAAAAGAGTTGGTCAGCAGCTTTGTCTGACCAAGAAACTTCCATAATGAAACTGAAAGGTGCATATATCAGAGATGTAAAAATTAAATAAGCTCCACTAAACCATTTTCACAGTAGACTTATTAACTGTTTTAACAGTTATAAATAAACCCAAATTTCTAGTGATGTTATAAATGTTACAGGATTCAAAGATTGCAGAGCACTCTTCAAACAATAAACAAAAATATTTAAACCTGCATCAGTTTAAAAAAAATAAAAACTGCACCAATACTGCACATCACCTGAGAATACTGTACCACATTATAAAAACTGCAAAGCCAACAAAAAAATTTAAAAGGATTAATAATCAATAAAATCTGTTAATGAGGAGCAATTATTTTGTCTTAAATGCTACAAACAACATATGAAAAACACAAGCAATTCTTGGAGTAGAATATTTTAAACACCACATATATGATTTGGGATTGTCCCATACTATGACCATAGTGAGGAAAAAATCTTTTGCCTATCTGTCAGACACAGTAGGAAACACTATTACTCCTGATCCTTTTACAGCCATATTTGCAGAATTTCCAGATGGGATAATATTGTGTAACATCTCTTGACACATTTTATATTACATTTCTTGCTCACCAACTTATCATATTTATTTGTAAATTTACTAATCCAACCTCTATAACAAAGTGGGATAAAGGATGTCCTATTCTCTTTGAATTTTAAACAAATTTAAGATTTTCATCTCAAGAACTGACCAAAGCTTGTTTAGAATTTGGTAGGAATTTATTAAAGGTCTCCTTATGTGAGCATGCTTAGCCTCTGTTAACCATTTAGAAACTTAATACAGTATGTAGTTGTTACTCATAGATATTAAGCTATGCAGTCTCATAACTTTCAAGAAGGGGTGGGGATGTAAATTATGCTATTACTTAATGTTTGATCAATCATTCTGGATAAACTAATAATAATACATTTATATATAGTGCCTTTTCCATGCTCAAGGAGAAAGAAAAAAAACTACAGAGACCATAAAACAAATGTGTGTACTTACATAAGAAAACATTACAAAGGTGACACTTATTGCAATGCACCTTTAACACCAACTTAAACATTAAAATCTACTAACTTTCATTTAAATATTGAACAGCAATATATAAGTAAAAACAAGTGAAGTAATAACTAAGTTTTTTAATATCTGTATACATATGTAATGATTTAAATAAACAATCTTTAAAAAAAAATAAAGTTGACACAGAATTGTAGTTTCCAGAACTGGAAAATAACTTGATTAATAAAGAACTGAAAAATACATTTTAAAGAAGATTTTATTGGTATCATTTCATAATATTTAAGAATAAGTTGTGTGTTTTAGTCTTCCAAGACCCATTACTTCTTACACACTTCACACTTTCTTTACTTTGCCAAGATCACTTAATTTTACGGGATAAAACCAAACCAAAAAATTGCTAATATAAATCAATAAAAAATATAACATGAATGGGCTCATGTTTCTTGCTTTCTCATCATTACAGAATCAATTTTCAGCTTGTTCGGTACATAATAAGGCATTTCATTTAGCTCCCATCTAGCCCAGTTTACTGCTTTCTCAGCTCATCACAGACTAGGAAGCCAAAAACCTGTTTCTTCCATAAGCAACCCCTTCAAATATGCTTCATATAGTTTAGCTTGTCTTGTCCATCAATTTAGATTGTGCTCAGCTGTTCTTTTCTTGAATATTCATCAGATTACTACTCGATGCAGCACGTTTAGCTAAAAGGAGAGAAGAATGAGAACATGACTGTTAAAAACTGTGTGTGTATACAGTATATATAAAATGGTTTAAAAATGTTAGACTATATTAGACAATAAAATACACTAAAGACAGTTCAACAGGATTGTTTTTTAATATTACAAACTGTATGCAAGTTCCTTTTATTTTAAACCCAAACTCTAATTAATTAAAAAACATAAATGTACAAATAAACGTATAAATGACTAATTGCGATGATTTTACAATCCATCATCAATAATTAAAGCTACGTAGCTCTAATGTATCACAGGAACAATGACAAATAATATCCTAAGTGTATTGCATAATAACATTCTTAATTCGGCTTATTCTAATTCAGCAATGCTGGGGCCTGGAGACAGAAAATGATCATGGAGGTGGCATTTGTCGATCACAGGGTACACTCAAACATTCACAATGGGCCAACATGCAGCTTGCATATAAATATGCATGTAGAAGTAAAAACCTCCACAGTGATAAGGACAAGAACTGTACAAGCTTCACACAGACAGTGCCTGGGCTAGATCTGTACATAGAACTCTGGAATAATAGTATTAATAATCACTGTCTCACTCTGCTGCATAGCATTTCAAAACACGCATGTGTCTTCAAAATATATACCATAATGGCAAAATAAGTATTTAAAAAACATAAATAAATAAATACATAAATAAACAAACCGAGCATTAATTAATACAATTTTTGGCAGTTGCTCAAAAATGCATAAACAAAGATTTTATTCCTTGCATGGAAAGTGAGTGCTGAAAATGGATTACACAATGTTTGTGTATATACGCAAATACACAATGCCTGTAAAATGTTCACCCACTTGGAAGTTTTACTGTTAAACAACATTGAATCTCAATGGATTTATTGCGACTTTTCAAACACTTCACAGAAAAATTTCAAAATTAAAACAGAACCCTGTGAAATAGTCTAAAATATATCAAAATATAAAAACACAAAAAAGCTGATTGCATAAGTATTTACCTCCTTTATTATGACATGCCAATATAATTACTGTTGCAGCCAACTGGTTTAAGCCATCACTTAATTAGTTAACTGGAGATCATCTACCTGAAATCAAGGGGTTTTACATTGGTTGTGCTATAAATGCAATTGTATGAGGAAGATCCAATTGGTGTAGATTAAGGGTGTACTCACACTAGGCAAGTTTGTTACATACTGTGCCCAAGCACAATTGTCCACCCCCTCCCTACTACAGGCTTGCCTGCACTCATACTGTGCATAATGCTCTGGGCCCAGTCACGCTTTTGTCAAGACCATGTGACGTCGAGTTAAGCCAAAACCCAATCCAACATGAGTGACGGCATGTATATCAAAATAATTTTACTTATTTTGCGGTGGTTTGGAGTTGTGTAGAGCGGGATAATGCTCTGCCCTCGAACAGATTTGTTAAGTGTGCAGTGCAGCGTCTTGCCGTTAATAGAGTTGAACGTACGACATGATTTTTACAGCGACAAATGATGTTAAGGCAGGAATTTGCAGCTTCTCTTTCCAACTATAATTCACGCTCATGTGTAAGGCAAAAATAAAAACCTGTTTTTAACTGAAATGGTATTGAACGAAATAAGAATTGCACTGCCTGACTTGTCGCATCAATGACATCATGTCTGTTTTCCATGCTCAGGCATGCTTTTCCCTAATGCTACTGAACTGGGCTCGCCTCTTCCAAGTGGGCCAGGACAGGGCACTGTACGGTTGGCGCGGCACAGAGTGATCACACTAGTCAAATGAACCTGACTCTGGGGGAGGGGCAAAAGAAAAGATAGGAAAAGAGTTGGGGTTCCACCCTGTATATTGTACACACTGCAAACAAAAAACAAATAACAATTAGCTCCGGAGAACTGTCTGAGTCAGCGTCCCAATAGGGACAGGATAGGAAAGGAAGGTGCTGGGCTTTTATAGTTGCAGGGGAGGAAGAGGCGGGTCCATGAGGGTTCAAACTGAACTGAGGTCAGAAGGAGGGGTTGCTAGGAAGAAAGTGCAGGAACCTTAGGAGCTTTATGCGAGTTTCTGTTCAGGTGATCTACAGAAAAGGGAGAAGAAAGGTTTGTGCACTGCAATAATTCCTGACCTCGTTTTCTGCCCTTGATTAAGCCCTTTGCCTGCATTCCAAGTGCACGCGTGTGACTGGGGTTACATGTGGACAAACGTGCACAGGCACGGAACAAATTGCCAATGTGAGTACACCCTAAATCTACTGTGATTCAGTGTTGTATAATAAAAATATAAAATTCCAAGGCAGTGAAAACTTCATAGAAAAGAATATTTCATATAAACTTTATATAAGGAATATTTATTACAAAGAGTTGTTTAATATACTGTATATAACATAAAAATAAAGTCAGAACCATGACAGTGATTTGTGCTGAAATAGGACTACAGTAATCCCTCCTCGATTGCAGGGGTTGCATCCCAGAAGCGATAAGTGAAAATCCGCCAAGTAGAAACCATATGTTTGTATGGTTATTTTTATATATTTTAAGCCCTTATAAACTCTCCCACACTGTTAACATTATTAGAGCCCTCTAGACATGAAATAACACCCTTTAGTCAAAGGTTTAAACTACTGTACTCCATGACAAGACAGAGATGACAGTTCTTTCTCACAATTAAAAGAATGCAAACATATCTTCTCTTCAAAGGAGTGCCGTCAGGAGCAGACAATGTCAGAGAGAGAGAGAGAGAGAGAGAGACAGAAAAGCAAACAATCAAAAAATCAATACGAGCTGTTGGGCTTTTAAGTATGCACACCGCGATAAAGCAGCCGCAACAGAAGGGAGCAATGTAAAGGTAGTCTTTCAGCATTTTTAGAGTAGCGTCCGTATCTTCTAGGCAAACAGCCTCTGTGCAAACAGCCCCTCTGCTCACACCTCCTCCGTCAGGCGCAGAGAACGTCAGAGAGAGAGTGAGAGACAGAGAAAAGCAATCAAGCACCGCTTGGGAAGCACATTGCATATCACTGAGGAGTTTTATTTAATACGCAATACGTGCTCTGATTGGGTAGCTTCTAAGCCATCCGCCAATAGCGTCCCTTGTATGAAATCAACTGGGCAAACAAACTGAGAAAGCATGTACCATAAATGAAAAGACCCATTGTCCGCAGAAATCCGCGAAAAATCCGTGATATATATTTAGATATGCTTACATTTAAAATCCGTGATAGAGTGAAGCCGCGAAGGTCGACGCGCGATATAGCGAGAGATCACTGTACAGCAAAATCACATTTCACCCTTTTTGACAAATAAATAAACAACAATAATACTTGCTTAGGGTCTGTGTCATCACAACCAAACCATTACTTCAATAAGCTTAGGCCATAGCTCCCAACAAATGAAAACCAATGACAAAACATATCTTACACACATTGTACTTTCCAGAAATTCCTGTATATCAAATCATGGCACTTTTTAAAATTATTAGCTGTTCAAAATGGTGTCATTGTGTTTAGTGCACATTTTAAAAAATATAATGTAACAAATATTTTCATTTTAGCTTAAGAAAAACATGCTGTGCCACCACAACACTAGGATTGAAGAAAAAAAAAAAAAGCAGATATGTCCATAAAATACATGACAAATCCCTTTTTGCTCTAGTTATAAATCAATTTACTTTTTGAAAGTTTTGCAAAATGTCTTTCACTCGCATTGTAGCAGTGTCTAACTGTTGGAGCAGAACAACTTAGCTTCTTGTTTTACCTCCATAGGATTCCACCATGTCACAGTTTCTCAGTCTCTTTTAAAACATATTTGTCAATGCAGTTTATGACTTTTTAAAATTAGTCATATTTTTTTTCCTTTAATTGAGCTCCACAGACAGCCTCTATCAATTAGGCACTTGCTCTTAATAATTAAGATACATTTACATAGAACGTACGGCATGCTCAAAGCGCTACACAGAAACTCAGAATGAACAATAGGGTATATAAAACATTTCATCCAAAAACATCTACATGAAACATTAAGTAAAGATAAATACAAAGCTTGCGGTGGGTTGGCACCCTGCCCTGGATTGGTTCCTGCCTTGTGCCCTGTGTTGGCTGGGATTGTCTCCAGCAGACCCCCGTGACCCTGTATTCGGATTCAGCGGGTTAGAAAATGGATGGATGGATGGATAAATACAAAGCTTTGAAAAATAGAATAAACAGGAATACAATAAGAGACAACAAACCAGAATAAAAATAAAAAAATCTTAGATATCATCAAAACAAACATCATCATTTGTGATATAGACTAGTGCTGTCACAGAGCAGCAACATAATCAACATGGGCAAGTATGTAAATGTAAATCACATTTTCACCATCTTTCAAGTGGGCAAGATGGCAGCACCTAGTTCTTCTGCAGGCCTTCTGTGTAAAAGACACTGGACTTCTAAAGTATAGGAATACTACTATACAAAAGCCAAATAATATGGTGTTTGTGTACACTTTGTAAATATGAAATGGCATATCATAGCAGCACAACAGCAATAAAGGAACATCTAAGATGGAACCATTCTGGAGATTTTTTATTTTTTTTTTAAAGCAGACACCAATTCAGTGCTGTAAGCTCTAGTTACTTTTGTCAGTTCTGATTGGTGTCTCGCTGCATCCTACAGTTTGTTATATTCCTCAACATTGGACATAATAAAGAACTGGTCATCCAGTCAACAATGCAGTAGTTAGGCTAGTGCCAAGTAACAGGACAATTTATTTTTTGGAGAAAGTTTGTAATTAGCCAAAAATAATTAAAAATTAATCAATGGATGTTTTATTCAGTGACTGATTATTGTAAGTTTTATAATACATTATTCCCTTACTTAATGTTAGTTAGCAACTATTAATATATAATCATATACATACAGTATATATATTCTATGACTCCAGTGACAGAGAAGTGGCATAGAAACTGTAAAATATGCCACTAATATAGTATATTATTTTTAAGTGACAAGGCAAAGCAGTACAGTTGATTTTTTCCAAAGAAGAAATACTATGTGCATACCACAGATGGCTGCGGATTTCTCGAAAACAGCATCCTTCATAAATAAGGAAAAGAGCCCCTTGCTACTGTGAAGGGTGAGGGTTTCCATTTGATGATCAGCAAATTTCACCTAGGGAACACAATACTCTTAGGGCACTATTTTACAAATTTGATGGAAAAAAAATATACGGATACTCTACTGAGTATGAACGCAGCATTCAAAAGCATGGAATCGAATTCAAAAATCACATTCGCCACAGATGCCTGGACAAGAATTGCCACAGAGGCATAAATAGGCCGGGTTTATACTGCATGCAACGAGATGCATGCAGCTGTGGACGATACTGCTATGCAAGCAGTGTATGGTTTATACTTGCGCATGTACTTTATGTAAATATGGAGGATTCCACCGGGTGGCAGTGCATGATACCATCATGGTGAGAAAACAACGGTTGGCTTTGCTGTGTTATGAATATCCCAAAACATCCATTAAATCCCAAGGACACCTTTGTCACAATATCTCTGAAAAGAATGGATGCTTAATGATTACATCCATCAATTCAGGGACACACCCATTCCAGCAAGCATCGGGTGCGTGGCAAAAACAAACAATCCCTGGAAAAGGCATCAGCTCATTGCAAGGTGCATACAAGCACATACACACACTAGAGTCACTTTAGCATCACCAAAGCCCCAAACCTGCATGTCCACGGAAGGAAACCGGAGCACATTGTGGAAACCCACCAGGAAAACATGGAAACTCCAGGCTGGGAACACCAGGGACGAGACTCCCTGCGAAGCAGTGCTACCGCTCCTTTACTGTGCCACCCCCACACGTGTAATTATTAACTTCATTTAAATAAAAGCATGTATGTTACATTTTACAGATAAATCATTAACAGTATTAACACATTTCATTGTGAAAATGATATAAAGTATAAAATTTAAGAATTCTAAATGGGCAGAGAGCTGGAATATCAAATTTAAAGTGTTCTGTGCGGCAGCTATATCAATCAAGTAGTTTTTCAAATGTAATTTAAATAAAATAAGTGTTAGCATTCCTAAATATCAAAATACAATGCAGGGCATGGATTCTTAATGTGTCACAGAGGACGAGATTCCTCCAGTGTAACAAATGGAGAGTTTATAATCTTTGGTAGATTTCACTAGTGTCACATTAATTAAAATCACAGAAACTCATGTTGTTTTAATATTCCAAATCTGTTGTTGTTGTTTTTTTTATTATATATAAACATTTCTCCCAATTTTAAATCTTCCTGTGACAGCATTACATTCTTTAAAGTACCATTCAAATATCTGACACATGCTTTCACTTACTAATACTAATGATTTGTTGTTTGCCTTCAAAAGCCAAGAGAACGCCATAAATTCAGTGTTTGAAAATTTGTATTTAGCAAAGAAGTATGCCGTTTTGCTTGCTTTGCTAACTGCGTGTTTTGGTGATTAGGAGTCTCTCTTAACACAGTGGTTGGTTGGTTGGTAGGTAGGTAGGTAGGTAGGTAGGTACTTTATTAATCCCAAGGGGAAATTCACATACTCCAGCAGCAGCATACTGATAAAAAACAACATTAAAAAGAGTGATAAAAATGCAGGTAAAACAGACAATAACTTTGTATAATGTTAACGCTTACTGAATTGAACAGTCGTATATTGTGGGGGAGGAATGATCTCCTCAGTCTGTCAGTGTAGCAGGACAGTGACAGCAGTCTGATGCCGAAGCTGCTCTTCTGCCTGGAGATGACACTGTTCAGTGGATGCAGTGGATTCTCCATGATTGACATGTCATTCGAAGCACACACTAAATAAATTTTACTTTAATAATAATAATGATATTTTATTTACTCATAGGTGCCTTTCTAAACACTCAAGGACACTGAACAATAGATAAAAGTCACATTATAAACAAAAACTAAAAATACAAATCAGACAGAGCAATTGTAATCAAAGAGAGAAAGCAGTCTTAAACAGACAAGTTTTAACTTTTAGATTTGAAAAGTGAAAATGATTCAATATTTCTAAGCTCGGAATGTAGCGAGTTCCAGAGCAGGGGAGCACAGCAACTGAATGCTCTGCTCCCAATGGTGGTAAGACAGACGAAGGGGGCAGTCATGTGGATGGAAGAAGAGGATCTAAGGGTACGGGAGGGAGTGGCAACATGGAGGAGGTCAGACAGATATGGAGGGGCAGGGTTGTGGATAGCCTTAAGTTCTGCTTTGATTTCAAAATTCTCCTGTTACAATTTAACTAGAAACCAGTGAAGCTGCTGCAAGACAGGAGTGATATTGTGAATAGAGGGGGTTCTAGTAATAATACGGGAAGCAGAATTCTGGACCAGTTGAAGCTTATAGACGGATGTGAAGGTAAGACCAAAAATGAGGGAATTGTAATAATCCAGGCGAGAAATTGACAAGACTATGAACATGGATAGCAGTGGTGTGGGGAGTGGGGGAGGGATGGATATGATTAATGAAATGCTGGTGGAAATATGCAGACCGGGAGATGTTATTGATGTGGGACTGAAAAGACAGAGTACTGTCAAGGATAACACCCAGACTCTTAACCTGTGGTGAAGGAGAAACAACAACAACAACAACATTTATTTATATAGCACATTTTCATACAAACAGTAGCTCAAAGTGCTAAACAGAAGAATTAACAATAAAAAATGAAAAATTATCAGTTTTGGATAATGTTGATTATGTACCAATGAAGAGAACCTCAGTTTTATCACTGTTTAATTTAAGAAAATGTGAAGAAAATCAGAATTTAATTTCTGTTAAGCAGTCAATAAGCGGGGAGGGCGGGAAGGAAAAAGTAAGTTTGCTAGTGAGGTAGAGCCGAGTGTCATCATTGGAACAGTGAAAATTAATGTTATATTTCCGAAAGATATTGCCGAAGAGAAGGAGGTAAATAATAAAGAGGAGGGGCCCAGGACAGAGCCCTGGGGCACACCTGAAGTAACAGCAGAGGGCTGGGATATAAAAGTTTTAAGCTGAACAAAGTGTGGCCTAAGAAATGGAATCTGAACCAATCTAGTGGAGTACGTTTAATGCCAATCGAAGATAATCTATTGAGAAGAGTGGTGTGACAAATGGTGTCCAAGGCCGCACTCAGATCAAGAAGAATGAGAATAGTGATTAAACCAGAACCAGCTGCTATAAGGAGGTCATTAGTAATTTTGATAAATGCTGTTTCTGTACTATGGAGGGGGTGAAAACCCAGACTGGAACTGTTCATACAGATTATTATGAGATAAATGAGAAAGAAGTTGAATAGCTACTACTTTTTCGAGAATTTTGGAGATGAAGGATAGGTTAGAAATAGAACAAAAATTACTGAAATCAATAGGATCACCACCAGGCTTTTTCAGTATTGGGGTTATTGCAGCCGTTTTGAAAGATGAAGGAACAGTTCTAGTATTACGAGAGGAGTGAATTATAGCAGATATAAGGGAGGCCAGAGAAAGGAGGCAAGCTTTAACTAGAACTGTGGGAAGGGGATCCAACGGACAAGTGGATGGCTTAGACTTACAGATAAGATCTGAGATTTTTGAAAAAGAAGGAAGTTTCAAGGAGGAAAATGAGTGAGTAAGTGGACGAAATTCAAATGAAGTACTGGAGAAATCTGAACTGAGATACAGGTGTATCCTTTGGCTTTTTTAATTAAAAAAAAGACATAAGGCAATTACGAAAAACAGCCAAATAAAGGTGAGGTGGTAAAAAGTCTGGGGGTTGTGTCATATTACTAATCAGTGAAAACAGTGACTTGGTGCTACCTTTATTGGAAGAAATTATGCGAGTGTAATAGTTAGGTTTGATTTGAGCAATATAAACATTGTAATATACTATGTGATTTTATGCATCTCCTTGTGAACAAAGGGTCCAGTTTTTTTTTTATACCAACACTCAAGTTGCCAACATTTGGCTTTCAAAAGCCTAAGTTCAGGCATAAACAAAGAGGCAGACAGAGCAAGGGAGTTAAAAATACCATAGAGTCCAGTGTTACAGTGTGAGACCAGTTCTTCAGAAGTGGACAGATTATGAATGTCCATGAGGGAATCAAAACTAGATGAAAGAAAATTCAAATTAATATTAATATTATTAATTTACACAAGACAGGGAAACTTAGTAATTGAAAGAGTAAGTTTAACATTGAATGAGAGGAGAAAATGATCAGTTATGGGGAGTTCATCTGCTGTACAGTCAAGGGGGAAACTCCAGAGCAGCAGATCAAGTCCAAGATATGTCCTTTAGAATAAGTAGGAACATCAGTATGCTGCTGAAATCCAAAACTGTCAAGGCAAGATGTAAAGTCTCTAGTAAGAGGGACATTAATATTATTGATGTGTATATTAAAAACCCCCAGCAAAATTTTGTTTGGTGAGACAGTAGGTCGGTGTGTAAGAAAAGCAGCAAAGTTGTTCACTGGAGAGGAGTACTGTTACAGGCCCATTGCAGACTGGATAGCGAGCAACAGGACAGACCAAACAAACATGAACCAAACAAATATCCCACCAGTCTACACTGCAGGCGAGGACACAGGCAACCCAGACGTACAGATTAAAAAAACCAGGTCAGTCTCAAAACAGGGTTGGGCTGAAATTACTCCATGCACAACTGCAAAGAAGTGTCAACGAAGTCACCAGTCAAGCTAGAAATAACTGAAAAATAATGCTTAAAGAATAAGCCTGAAAACAGTTGGTCAGTCCATTAAATCATAAATTGTAAAAAAGTTAAAAAGTTACCGGCGTGCAGCAGCAACCAGTCTCGCCAGCATTTGCTCAACCACAAGTTGACTGTAATGACTATAATTTTGATATTAACTAATGCAGCAACTCACGTCATTGCTAGTACAGGCAAGACAAATAGCCACTTCAGCTGAAACTTGCGTTGATGTTTCTTGCTACAACTGTTATTTGCTCTCTTACAAATGTTTGACAATAAAAGTTAAATAATTACACCTCAATTGATCAGTGTCATTTTCATTATTTCACTCTCATGACATGCAGAAATCTGTTTCTGAATTAATATCATAACAGGAAAAAAGTGGCAATAATTTGAGCCAATATGTGCATTTTTTTGTTTTAAAAAACAAGTACGATTGCTGCAGTTGCACACTCCTCTACTATATTTTTTTAATCATCAACACTGAGACATTTTTATAAAGTAATTTTTATTTAGTTTTTCATCATGTGTTATTGTGCCTCCAGGAGTAATTTGTCTACTTGCAGTCACACATGAGTGTAGTATCACCTTTCTTGGTTCTGATACTGTTTATATAAAAATAAAAATAAAAAAAAACCTGGTGCTGTTAAGTTTTCATAACTTTAGTACCGAATTAGTACTGAATTTCTGTTTTTCGTGACACCCCTGCCTAAAAGTGTGAGATAAAGTACAAGCTCTTGCATTTCAAGCAAAAGGAAAAAGAGATCCAACCTTCTTCAGGCAAGTATGACACAGTCACTCCGCCAGTGTGCAGTCACAAGATTCAAATTGGAAATCCAGTTTTTGTTACAGTATGACTACAGAACATGCTTACATTTCCCCACTGTAATGCATAACTTCGCCCCTGTGGTCTCCATGGCTCAGGATAGCTTTGTGTCACATGCAGACACAGAAAACAGACTCCGTTTGTACGTTGATCTAATTCAGACTGTCCTAGTTTGTTATATAATACTAAGTATTACTTGCATTGATATTTGGATGTGTTTAAGTGTTAACTAAACCATCCTTTGCACTGTTGGACTGTAAAACAGATCACATTTTTGTGTTATTAAATTCAGATTCAAATAAACACCATTGTTAGTTGAACTTGCGTTTCTGCACTTATGTTTTGCTGCTAAGCATATCTGATTTGTTATATCTTATTCAATCTGCTCTACATTTGTTATCAAACCTTTATTCCTTAATTGGCTTTACTTTGATTTATATGAAAAGATTTTGATTCAGCATACCTTTTTGCACTTTTACACAACACAGTTATGACAATCTAATGTCAAAAGTGTTTGACGTTTGCTTTTTTATATATAATTACTATATATTTAATGAAGTAATCCAAAAATAATATATTGATTGTTAAGTTAGTCACTAGATTAGTCGACTAATTGAAAAAATTGCTAGATTAATTAATAATAAAAACAGTCATTAAATGCAGTCATAATATAGACACAAATCATCCTGAGCATTGGGAAAAAAAGGGTAAGCTGAAAGAAGGGTCAGCATGTCAGGGTAAGTTGAATGCCTTCCTGAACAAGTAAGTTTTTAGTTGTTTTTTGAAAGAATGAATTGAGTCAGCTGATCTCATTAAATTAGTGAGATCATCCTAAAGTATGGGTGCAGTGGAGCTGAAGGCTCTGTGACCTATAGAGCACAGTTTAGTTTTGGACACAATGAAATTGCCAGAATTGGTGGACCTTAGTGAGTGGAGGGAAGCATAGTGATAGAGGAGGTTAATTATGTACTTCAGGGCAAGGCTACTTATGGCTTTGTAGGTTATTAAGAGAATTTTATATTCAATCCTGTATGACACAAGGAGTCAGTGAAGGCGGTGTTGTGGGTCTGTGTAAGGACTCATACAGCAGAGTTTTGAACAAACTGGAGCAATGATAAAATATTAGAAGGAGCACCTTCCAGTAGGGAGTTACAGAAGTTGATGAGGGATAGAATAAAAGCATGGATAAGGTCAGCACTGAGCAAACACAAGATATGTTAAGGAAGTGTTAGTAAGAAGGGTTCTTATTGTGATCTATTTGGATACAATAAGAAAGGGAGGAATCAAAAATGGCACCAAGATTTGCAGCAGAAAAAGGAGGTGTGATGACATCATCAACAACAGTGATTGAAGAAGAGCCAATTTCTTTAAGCTGAGCCTTAGTGGCAATTAACATGATTTTGGTCACAAACAATATGGCAAAGGGAAAGCATGTAGATACACAACAGCAGAGGGCCAAGGACAGAATCTTGAGGAACTCCTTGTGTGACTAGCTCTGAGCCAGCCTTGCTGTTGCCAAGATTAACAAAATTTTTCCTTTTAGTAAGACAGGATTTAAACCACTTGAAGACAGTGACAGAGATATTCTAATGTCCACAATGGTGAACATTCTGTGTATTAAGCATGACAGCATCAAATGCTACACTAAAATCTAACAGAACATACTCGTTTGTCCAGCATCTACTACCATAATTAAATCATTAGTTACTCGAAGCAGAACAGTTTCACAGCTGTTAAGTATAACATACTATAACATACGCAATGCAATTCCAGACAATACTTTCTAGTTTCTTTGCTTATGTTCATGTTTAAAACCCTGTTGTTTATAGCTGGCTTTCAGGATCATTAGGGAACATTGCCATGTGGTGCATGGATAGTATCAGGTTACAGTCTTACTTGTTGACTGCCCCTTCATTTTCACCAAGGAGTAGGTTGACGTAAACAGCATTTTTTTTTCAGTTACATTACCTTTTAGCACTACTTACTATTTGGAATTTAATTACAGTGGGATGCAAAAGTTTGTGCAACCTTGTTAATAGTCATTATTTTCCTGTATAAATCGTTGGTTGTTACGATAAAAAATGTCAGTTAAATATAACATATAGGAGACACACACAGTGATATTTGAGAAGTAAAATGAAGTTTATTGGATTTACAGAAAGTCTGCAATAATTGTTCAAACAAAATCAGGCAGGTGCATAAATTTGGGCACCGTTGTCATTTTATTGATTCCAAAACTTTTAGAACTAATTATTGGAACTCAAATTGGCTTGGTAAGCTCAGTGACCCCTGACCTACATACACAGGTGAATCCCATAATGAGAAAGAGTATTTAAGGGGGTCAATTGTAAGTTTCCCTCCTCCTTTAATTTTCTCTGAAGAGTAGCAACATGGGGGTCACAAAACAACTCTCAAATGACCTGAACACAAAGATTGTTCACCATCATGGTTTAGGGGAAGGATACAGAAAGCTGTCCCAGAGATTTAAGCTGTCTGTTTCCCACAGTTAGGCACATATTGAGGAAATGGAAGACCACAGGCTCAGTTCAAGTTAAGGCTCGAAGTGGCAGACCAAGAAAGATTTCGGATAGACAGAAGCGACAAATGGTGAGAACAGTCAGAGTCAACCCACAGACCAGCACCAAAGACCTACAACATCATCTTGCAGCAGATGGAGTCACTGTGCATCGTTCAACCATTCAGCACACTTTACACAAGGAGATGCTGTATGCGACAGTGATGCAGAGGAAGCCTTTTCGCCGCTTGAGGTATGCTCAAGCACATTTGGACAAGCCAGCTTCATTTTGGAATAAGGTGCTGTGGACTGATAAAACTAAAATTGAGTTATTTGGGCATAACAAGGGCGTTATGCATGGAGGAAAAAGAACACAGCATTCCAAGAAAAACACCTGCTACCTACAGTAAAATATGGTGGTGGTTCCATCATGCTGTGGGGCTGTGTGGCCAGTGCAGGGACTGGGAATCTTGTCAAAGTTGAGGGCATGGATTCCACTCAATATCAGCAGATTCTGGAGACCAATGTCCAGGAATCAGTGACAACGCTGAAGCTGCGCCGGGGCTGGATCTTTCAACAAGATAATGACTCGAAACACTGCTCAAAATCCACTAAGGCATTCATGCACAGGAACAAGTACAACGTTCTGGAATGGTCATCTCAGTCCCCAGGCCTGAATATAATTGAAAATCTGTGGTGTGAGTTAAAGAGAGCTGTCCATGCTCGGAAGCCATCAAACCTGAATGAACTAGAGATGTTTTGTAAAGAGGAATGGTCCAAAATACCTTCAACCACAATCCAGACTCTCATTGGAACCTACAGGAAGTGTTTAGAGGCTGTAATTTCTGCAAAAGGCGGATCTACTAAATATTGATTTCATTTCTTTTTTGTGGTGCCCAAATTTATGCACCTGCCTGATTTTGTTTGAACAATTATTGCACACTTTCTGTAAATCCAATAAACTTCATTTCACTTCTCAAATATCACTGTGTGCGTCTCCTATATGATATATTTAACTGACATTTTTTATCGTAACAACCAACGATTTATACAGAAAAATAATGACTATTAACAAGGTTGCCCAAACTTTTGCATCCCACTGTATATGCATAAGAGAGCAAACTTGAAAATGTATATTTTAAAGTGGCATGTTTATTTAAACTGTTTACACATAAACAATGTATTAATTCACTGAAGAAACTGAAATCTATATGTTTCACTTGGCCAGACGTTTAAAGCATTGCACAGGCAACTCAACTGTATACTTTTTTTAACAGTGCATTATACAGTATGCATCTAGGTTATTAATCATTCAAAGGTTATTTAAAATCACTAAAAACTCTGTATTGGCATTAGAATCAAAGTCACTGAAATGTCTTCTTTGAGCAATGGCCATCAAAAAAGCATTTTTATAAATGATTTTAAGTGTGACAAGATATGGATTGTTAAATTAGCTGTTCTTGCTATAACTTAGATATTTTTTTTTACCTAAGCACTCAAAACTACCTGTATAACAGCCCAAAAAAAATTTGCTTTCAAGAATTTCATTCGGCTCTCTAAATGCTGGAAACAGGCATGTCAGTAAAATTAAATTTCAAAATTAAGACTTTTTATATGTCCTTCTGCAAATTTAATGTATGAATACGATGGAATTATGTGACTGTAGAAAAATGTAATGATTAGAAGTAACAAAAGTGTAGTAAAAAATTAAAGCAAAAATGCTTAACTGAATCAGGTCATGGTCAACCACTAAAAATGTAAGATACATACTGTGCATTTAGTACATTTCCAGTTTTATGACTAAATTACAGGTGCCAGAATAAGCTGCAATTATAAAAATAAAGTAAAAAAAATTAAGCAGAAATACAGAACAATAAAACTAGCAGACCACTTTCATGTAAGACAATTTTCCATTGACTGCCAATCACGAGTACATAATAAAGCATAACAAAGCGTCTTGTCTTTTAATGCAGGGTGCTTGGTCTCTATGTGGTGAAGCAGTTTTGAAGGCTTCATGGCCTCACTGGACAGCTAGTTGCCACATATTATACAGAGTGGGGTTGGAGCATGTGAATCGCCTGCCGTGATAACCCTGGAATTTAAGTAGAACTTTCGGTATTTTCTGTTAAATGCAGCTTTCTTTTTGTTGCCAATCTTAAGAGTCTTTTCTGTCTCATCATTGGGTCTTTCCCCTTTTTCAAAGAAGCTCTCCAAAGAGGTTTGTTTTTTTTACTCGTTTTAAGTAGGGTTAGCTTGTGGGCTTAATTTATCAGGTATCAAAACTGTGATAGAGACAAGTGTGAGAAATAGGCACAGACGGAAGTGGCGGGGAGATCTTTGAATGACAAATTGTCATAGTTATTGAAAGATCAAAGGTTCATTGCACACCACAAACAAATCAATCTGCATGCACAGCCAAACATTACTTAATACTGCCACCTCTCCAACTTCCTTAACCATAGTGGCTGTCAAGGTGCATAAACAACAGATCGTAGTCGCTGTTCTACAGAAATGATCTGTCCAATTTTCAAAATAAAACACTCTGCAGACTCTGATAGTCAATACAATGCAAATAAAAAAAAAGTTTTTTTTATGCTTTCTGTCCGGCCTGGTATCAAAAAATCCACAGCGCTGTGGATGGTGGCCACTGAATAAAACAAAAGATACATTAAGACATCGGCATACACTGCAGTAAAGCTACCTGAAGGACAAGAACTTAAGGATTACAAGTTTATGAAAGTGCAACAAATGATCACCAATCATCAACATAAAATTCATCTGCATTATTCCAGGTTGCTTTGTCACAAGTGGGGTTAAATATAAAACAAGCTAAGCCACATTAAATAATTAGCAGTTAGCATGTTTTAGGTGTAATGTTTAATTCAAAAAGTATTTTATTTCACTTTTCTATAGGAAAGGGGAGAAAACCTGAAATTACTTTCCTAATAAAAGAAAAAAAAAAAACAATTTGCTTCATCCAGCCACATTCAGTCTACATATACAATGAAGGTCCACATTGCTCAAAAAAGACATCTTCTTTATTCTATTAGTGTGCTCAATAAATATGGGCAACAAAATGATTTAAAAAAATAATTTGGAAAGAACACATTTATATAGTGCTCCTGAATCTGAGATATTGGATAAATCTGTTGACAACATTCAAACATAAGCCATTATTTCAAGATAAAATGAAGAAAATACAACAGTATGAGATAATTTCATTAATTTTTGTTAACGTCATATCAACAGCTCTACTCAAACTACTTGAATCGTTTACAACAATAAAATAATTTTCGTAATCATTTGAAAATCTCATTTGGACAATACAAAGGATGACAGTGAAAAGTGAAGGCTTATTTTGAATAAGTAGTTGTACAATGACTTTTATGTTAACTAGCAGGATTTTGCATGGAGGCAGTAAGCTGGTTACTCACGGAGTATTAGTTTGCGTTTCTTTTGTTCAGAGTGAAGGAAGCTGCTCAAGTAGAAGATGATGGGAAGAAAGAGCATGAAGCTGGATACTGCAATGACAGGGACTGCCTCCAGTCGAGAGAATGAACAATTAAAGGTCTTGCTCCACATTTTGCGGGTCATATTCATCTGAAAACATTAAATGCAACAGGTAATGACATCACTGTTTCCAGTAGCATTTAGTGTAGTTTAATGTTGTATGTTGAAAGCAATTAGTCACAGCTCTTGCTTATAAAAAAGCACTAGGCAAAATTAAAATCTAATACATTTGAATTACCATTTTAAGGAAGCCACATTAAAAACAGTTACCAAGAAATTTTTTTTTCTTTTCTTTAACTCCTGTAACATGTAACTGCATTCACATCCTTAACTGAAGATTTGGCAGATGCAAAGTAAGTAAAGTCTGACAAATACGAATACAATAGAACTGCGTCTAATTTGTTTTCTGGGAAAACAGAAACACAGACATGAAAACAGATTACAGGTTTTGGAAAACAGAAATTACATGCCAATTGTTATGACAAAAAAAGAAAAATCACTTTGCAGATGAAAAAAAAAATTACATTTCATTTACACTTTGTATTGTTAAGACAAGAATACTGGGAAGCAAAACAGGCATTAGCCATACTAACTTTTACAAAACATAATACATTATCAGTCAAATCATTCAGGTTGTTTTTATCATTCCTCTTGATGTAATATTCTTCTACCATTAAACCGAGCTAAGTAAGACTTTAGTTTTTCTGTTACTTAACAATAAGAAGCCTGTCATTATCAGGCAGGTACCTAGTAATTAAAATTGCAAAAGCCAAGATTTGTTTCTCATTTTAAGCTTATATCTTGAATGACCCATCATAAATGCTGTTTCTCCCACATTTCTGATAGGATTTCAGCATTATAGGAGTTTGGCTTTAAAAGATAACAAATTGCCTTGTCAGGATGAAATCTAATCCTAGGGTGATGAAGGGGAAAAGGTAGGCAATTTGTAAATCAATACAAGAGAACAATTTGAAAGAGAAGCTCTATAGCAACAGCATAATAGAAGAATGTCATTTTGGATTTTATAAAGGACAATGGTTTTCAATAGCATTCTTGACTTCTCTGTGGAGGCTGCACTCCAAACAAGAAATGAAAAGTTCCATCTATTCCTCCATTTTCCATATAATTTAATTGTACAATAGTTTATAAAACATGTAATAACATAATTGAATAAATTAGTCAATGTCTATTGCATATTATGCACAAGATCAGCCCATGTCAATACATATTTGTAGCAACTCATTTTGCAGTATTTAAAAAAGTATACTTTTTGTGCAAATGAAATGTCACTTCAAAAATTATAAGAGGAGAATCCATTTGAAAGTATTATAAATAGGAGAGATTCAAATAGATCTTCAAGGTGAAAGATCTATTTGAAAGGTGTAAATATAAAGTACCTTATTGACAGGAATAGGAGTTTGCATAAAGCCAACACTTTATGCAAAGTGCCAGAATTACATGTTATATACTGACCATATCTATGCTGTAATTTGCTTCCGGAACTAATGGTTGAACCAGTGTCACACTAGTCAGAGATGGGGACCAAAGCAAGGGAGGAAAATCCACACTGGAGATGGGGATATACATCAACATACCAGCGCAGAAAGGAGCTTACTAGTGGCAGTTTTAAGCTAAGAAACTGTAATGGATTACAGTTACAATAGAGGACAGACAACACTGCTCTGAAACACAGTCCAGAATACCTCAGCCAATATGGGCCATTGTACACTTTTTTAGACAGAAGAAGCATTTTAATGGGTACACAGGAGGGTGCAAGGGCACTAGCGTCTGCCTGAAATCTAACTCCAATGCAATCACAAACCTAAGTAGTGATTCAAGTACTAGGTTTAGAAATGCATCAAGGGAGAAGTCATCAGTCCAGTACTGAAGTAAAAACATCTGTGTGTGAAGGATAAAAGTAGTAAGTACAATAGTAGGATAATTGTATAGCAGGAAGGTTACATCACCTGATACAAAAAGTCTATGTTTTGAGGGCGTAGAAGGCAAAAAACATTTTGTTTTGTTCTCTATTTTACTTAATTTATGCTCAATTTCTTTTTTTGTGGCATGTGTGTATTCTTCTTATATCTATGCAAGTTCCTCCAAAATTCCAAAGAAATGCATGTTAGGTTAACTGGCAACTCTAGAATTGGCCTGGCTTGAGTGTGTGGGTCTGTGTGAGAGATCAACATTCCATCTAAGGCAGGTTTGTACCTTCTGCCAAGGGCTGTACAAAAAAAGAATCCAACACCTTCACAATTATTATGGATAAAAAAAAGTTTAGAAAATGTATGAATGGACAAAACAACTGAGCTGGGATGGTTTGCAATCTAAAATAAAAACTTGGTTGTTTGATTGGTTGGAAGAACAGCAAATACATAGCTGATTTGTTAGATGAACACAACTGAGCAAATAATACATAGCTGGTTTGCCAGCTTTAAAGAACATGTTTGCAATTCATTGGTAGCTGGATACTAGATAAAACAAGAAGAAACAGAAATCTGAATCCTTACGAATAAATGGGATAAAATTAAAGAAAGAAAAAAAAAAACACAACAGACAGAAACTAAAGACATACAATGGATTCAGAAAGTATTTAGACCCCTTCACATGTTGCACTTTAACGTGTTGTAGTTTTAATTTTAAATGCACAAACTGTCCAACTTTTGCTCAACAATCTACAATCTATTACTCATAATGGCAAAGTGCATGGCTTGAAACTTATTTCTGAAAACCCAGAGTTTTAAAAAGCACTTTGATATTAATATTTCAGTCATTTTCATAGCTTATTCTTTATGATTTTTACAGTAGTTTATAAATGTTTCAGTAGATATAAAGTTATCTTCCAGTCTTTAATGTAATTGGTTATTTCTGCTGCTTTAACATTAAATAAATATTTTATTTTGCATGTAGAGATGTCCACTCATATTTAGCCAAAAAAGCCAGAGTTATAATAGAAAAACTGCATCAGCAGAGCAATACAAAATATATATATATTTTTTGTAATACTATACTGTTTTTCCTGTCAGATTATAAATTTTTCTGTAGCTTTAAGACAGCTGAGCAGTCATATGGCTCTTAAGTGTGAATGTAGTTATCTTAACAAATATGAGATATATAATTGAAATATAGTGAACATATTCTTAGCTTAGGTGGCACAGTAGTGCACAATGATTAGTACTGCCACTTTACAGATCCAGTATACTATGCTAAAATCCACAACCTAATTTTCTGCAAGGAGTCCACATGTTCTGCATGATTCCCTGTGCTGTTCTTCTGGGTACTCCAGTTATTCTCCTACATGCATTACAAAACACATTCTAATAGATGATGTATTACAAACAAACACTGAGGCCGAAGTCGATTACTTAGATTTCAACCCATCTTAGATGAGCAGCACACCTAGATTAAAATTAAATCTACAACACAATAACATATGCAGAAAGTAAAGGGATCAGAATACTTTCTGAATTCACTGTATGTACACTAAAAGCTGTAACAAAAAGTATCTTTAAAAAGCTTCATCCAAAGATAAACACACACATTACTGGAAACTCTTGAAACTGCACAGGCCAGATGTATAATTATACTGTATCATAAACATTGCTGAAACAAATACCTGTAGCTACTGTGGCTCGCCACTACAAAAGTCATACATATGTTAAATGAAAAGTTACTGATATTTAATATTACTACTCACCATATCTTCAATGTCTATGCAAAGAGTGGAATTTTTACCCATCTTGTTGTATACTTCATTCAGATGGCTGTAATTTTCTTTGCATTGCTTACAAACATCAGAATAATTGCCTGGCTAAAAAAAAAAAAACAAAATATGGGAAAATGACTATCAATAAAATTCAGGACTTTATTGCACTATATTGTAAAAGGATAATGTAAAAAAAATATTGCCAATTTCTAGTAAAGACAATGAATAGAAAACTTAATACGTGCACCATATCAATGATCAAAAGAAGATAATTACAAAGTTACAAGCAACTATGAACTTATTCTATGCAGGTTAACAGATGTCACAAGCGGCTGGAGGGCAGACCCAGCCAGAACGCCTGGAAGGAACGGGAGATGGCATGTACGCCCTGCAGACCACAAGGGGGCAACCACCCTGAACTGGGAGAGGACCACAGGAGAGGAGCAAGGAAGCTCAAGCCCACTGGGGCCTCGTGGCCACCGCCAGGGGCACCCCGAGACTCAGAGGGCCCGGGAAACATCTACTTCCGCCACACCCGGGAACATGGAGGATGATCCTTCCAGGGACGCCCAGAGTGCTTCCGAGTTAGCTCCTGACACTTCCGCCACACCAGGAAGCGTCATCAAATGGAGCACCTGGAGCACATCCAGGTGGGAATAAAAGGGGCCGCCTCCCTACAGTCGGGGAGCGAGAGTCGGGAGTGGGAGCAGGATGAAGCTCCCGTAGACAGAGGAAAGGCGGCCCAAGGACAGTGAGAGAGAAGTCCGGAGTAGGGGTGATTGGAGCTGGGAGCACAGTGTGCTGTGTAGGACTGTGTTAATAGGACCTTAATAAACATGTGTGTTTGATAAAGATGTGGTCTCAGTCTGGTGGTGTCCGTGCATTTCTCACACAGAACATTATACTCATTAAAAGGACAATTCAAGGTACATGTTATTTCCCACCCTGTATTATTTAATCTTTCAATCGTGCCTCTGTATATATAATAAATATTTTACTTTTTTTTTTTTTGAAGCACAGAATATAACATGCAATAATTCTGAGAAAAAACTGCATTTTTTAACCATTCAAACTTATGGAAATAAAACATTCCAAGAATACATTTAAAACACAAATATCCAAAAAAATGATATATTTTTGTCATATTCAGTATAAACAAATCTATTGACAGATTCATTAAACTGGCATTATGCACTAGGCTTGGAAAATAACAATTATAAGAAGTTATAAATTCACTTTACGCACTTCCAGGTACCCCTTTAGAGTTGCAGTAGTTCAAACATGTCAAAACCAATGCCCGGACCAAGAGTTGTACTGCATACTCAACCATCAGATATAGCCTCATCTTGCAGATGTTGTATAAAGTGAACTGGCATTAATGAGAAACTGCTGCAACGTGGTCAGTGAAGGACCACCTGGTAAATTCTAACAAAAATTACTTTGGCTTTCTAACAACTAATGAACATCACAAATTTAGTGTTTAATGATTAGTTTTAAACAATCATATATGCCATTTGGTAAATTATACAATAGCTGAGCCAAACAAATGTCTAACTAATGTAGACGTTTTGAAACATTAAATAAATATGCACATACTGAACTGCTTAATTTGAATAAGGTGTGGACTAGCCATGTGTGCACAGATAGACATTCACTGAAAAGTTGCTGCAACAACTATAGTTACATTGCCTGTGAAAAGGATAAAATGGACAGTCCAGTATTCTACCACAACCTAAAGGCATGTACTGTAGATTACAATTTCTAATAACTCTAAATTGAGTACATGTGGATGTTTATAAAAAGGAGATACCCCTCCCTTAGTGATATGGCATTAAGAAATCACATACCATGCTTCCCCGAAAATAAGAGCTACTCCGAAAATAAGCCCCAGCATGGTTTTCAGGCTGCTCTGTAATATAAGCCCTACTCCAAAAATAAGCCCTAGTCAAGATCATCAGCTGAAAAGCAAGGCGCCTAAGGCCAGATTTTTACTTTACGTGATGTGACGCATGTGCCTGAAACATCCATTAAATCGCACAAATACACTGGCGTCATTGTAGCTTCACCAAATCCCCAAACATTCATGTCTTTGGATGGAAAACTGAGCACACTGTGGAAACCCACCAGGAAAACATGCAAACTCGAGGCATAAATCACAAGGGACGTGACTTCCTGCAAGAGAGCAGCGCTACCGCTCTGCCACTCCATATGTGTAACAATTAGCAGTATTTATTATTTAAACAAAGTTAACGATTTACCTATCTGTAAAATGTAACACACATTTTTAATGCATTTCATCATGAAAGTGATATTAAGTATAAATCTAAGAATTATAAATGTGCAGAGAGCTGGATTATTATAAATTTAATGTGTTGTGTGTGGCGATGCTGCTCTCAGGTCAGGAGGGAGCCCCAGAAGCACGTATTTTCACTGCAACCACAGCATCTATTAATTCTAACATTGGTCTAGTGACAAGTTTCAGTGGTGCCACTCTTGATATTCCTATAAAAATTAATGATATCTCTTGTGTTTTTGTAAATTAAAAAGATAAGCAGTGTCATATCCATCATCAGAGGAGTCTCCAAAATTATGCATTTGTGCAGATTTTATGTGTCCAAACCCTGTGGGTTTGATGCACCTGCTTACATTGTAATCCACAAGTAGCTGCAAATTGTCCATCCATTCAGTCTTTTCAAAAGTTGAACTCTGATCAGCTAATGTGCCAAAGCATGCGATCGATAGATACTTTATTAATCCCAAGGGGAAATTCACATATTCCAGCAGCATACTGATAAAAAAATACCAAATTAAACAGTTATAAAAATGCAGGTAAAACAGACAAATTACAGTGCCTGTTAAGACTTTCAAGTTGTCGATGAATTATTTTGTTGTGAGTCAATGTAAAGATTAAACAGGTAGTTTCAAACTAAAAATGCAGCTGTGCCTTTTCCAGGTTCCCAAATTCAAGAAGCAACTGAGTTGGTAAAGTAGGATTTCAGCATGAGTCAAATGTGTGTAACAAAAGAAATTTCAGTACAATAAAGCTTGTTTTAAAAAAAAAGTTTACTGAAAACTTAAAAAGGAAGAAATCACAAAAATTCAGAAAAAAGTTACACATGCAGAATAAAAGGCATAAAAGGAAAAAAGGTTTCCTCTATGATTGTTTCTAATGTTAAGCTTCAGTTACTTTCTATACTTAAAGGTTCTGTTATTTCTCAATGGCAAACTTACATAGGCTTCACTTAGTACATTCCATACTAGATATACATTGCATCCGGAAAGTACATTTTGTTATGTTACAGCCTTATTCCAAAATGGATTAAATTCATTTTTTTCCCTCAGAATTCTACACACAAGACCCCATAATGACAACGTGAAAAAAGTTTACTTGAGGTTTTTGCAAATTTATAAAAAATAAAAAAAATTGAGAAAGCATATGTACATAAGTATTCACAGCCTTTGCCATGAAGCTCAAAATTGAGCTCAGGTGCATCCCGTTTCCCCTGCTCATCCTTGAGATGTTTCTGCAGCTTAATTGGAGTCCACCTGTGCTAAATTCAGTTGATTGGACATGATTTGGAAAAGCACAAACCTGTCTATATAAGGTCCCACAGTTGACAGTTCATGTCACAGCACAAACCAATCATGAAGTCAAAGGAATTTTCTGTAGACCTCCGAGACAGGATTGTCTCAAAGCACAAATCTGGGGAAGGTTACAGAAAAATTTCTGCTGCTTTCAAGGTCCCAATGAGCACCGTGGCCTCCATCATCCGTAAGTGGAAGTAGTTCGAAACCACCAGGACTCTTCCTAGAGCTGGCAGGCCATCTAAACTGAGCAAATCGGGGGAGAAGGGCATTAGACAGGGAGGTGACCAAGAACCCAATGGTCACTCTGTCAGAGCTCCAGAGGTCCTCTGTGGAGAAAGGAAAACCTTCCAGAAGGACAACCATCTCTGCAGCAATCCACCAATCAGGCCTGTATGGTGGAGTGGCCAGACGGAAGCCACTCCTTAGTAAAAGGCACATGGCAGCCCGCCTGGAGTTTGCCAAAATTCACCTGAAGGACTCTCAGACCATGAGAAACAAAATTTTCTGGTCTGATGAGACAAAGATTAAACTCTTTGGTGTGAATGGCAGGCGTCACTTTTGGAGGAAACCAGGCACCACTCATCACCAGGCCAATACCATCACTACAGTGAAGCATGGTGGTGGCAGCATCATACTGTGGGGATGTTTCTCAGCAGCAGGAACTGGGAGACTAGTCAAGATAAAGGGAAATATGACTGCAGCAATGTACAGAGGCATCCTGGATGAAAACCTGCTCCAGAGCGCTCTTGACCTCAGACTGGGGCGAAGGTTCATCTTTCAGCAGGACAACGACCCCAAGCACACAGCCAAGATATCAAAGAAGTGGCTTCAGGACAACTCTGTGAATGTCCTTGAGTGGCCCAGCCAGAGCCCAGACTTGAATCCGAATGAACATCTCTAGAGAGATCTTAAAATGGCTGTGCACCGACGCTTCCCATCCAACATGATGGAGCTTGAGAGGTGCTGCAAAGAGGAATGGGTGAAACTGGCCAAGGATAGGTGTGCCAAGCTTGTGGCATCATATTCAAAAAGACTTGAGGCTGTAATTGCTGCCAAGGGTGCATCGACAAAGTATTGAGCAAAGGCTGTGAATACTTATGTACATGTGATTTCTCAGTTTTTATTTTTAATAAATTTCCAAAAACCTCAAGTAAACTTTTTTCACGTTGTCATTATGGGGTGTTGCGTGTAGAATTCTGAGGAAAAAAAAGAATTTAGTCCATTTTGGAATAAGGCTGTAACATAACAAAATGTTGAAAAAGTGATGTGCTGTGAATACTTTCTGGATGCACTGTAGCTATACCGCCTTTCTGATGAAAAGACACTTGACCATGCAACCACAATCCTGTTTCAAGTTTATCCTTCTCCTTCTCTCTCATCTCTTTCCAGAGGGCCTTCTCTTTGCGCTCATTGGTTTGTGCCAATTGCTCCCATTATGCTATCACTCTTGCTGGCCGTCCTCAAATACATAGTCAGTTTGTGTAGTCACCTTCCAATCAGGTCTCGGTGCTGCACCGCCACATGCTCTTTAGATCATTCCCAAGTCACTACATTATTACAGCAAATTATGAGCCAACGGTGTGTGGGAACATTACTTTAAAAAGTAATTTAAATTACTGTTTTTGTAATGCGTAAATGTGTTTTGGAGTTACATATTACAAAATATAATGCACTTTCTGTTGCAGTTTCTTTTTTTGTATAAAAAGATGAACATTTCAATGGCAAGCATTTGTTACTGAATCCTAAGTCCACTTAGGATCCTTAAAAAAAATAACCAAAAACACAGACAAATCTGGTAAATTTGTTGCATTTTAAAAATTCGTTTAGTAATTCATATGAGGTGAAGCTTATAACATCCATTCCGTTTTTCCATTCTCAAACATATGCCCCCAGAGATTTACAATATCAACACTAGTTATAGAGTCACCAGATCACACTTTATCCAAAATATCTGTAGCAAATAGCTGGATGACAATTTGACTGATTTTTTATAATAAAGTTTTCTGTTATACCGGGCATCCACTGCGTTTTTTACAAATCGAGAGCAAGTGACTATTCACACTGCACAATTGCCAGTTTTGTGTGTGTGTTCACAATGCGTAAGCACACTTGGTCCGATTAAGACCTCATGACATGGGTGTTCAGACTATGTGTACATGGCCCAGACATGTTTTTATCCATTCCAAAAAAAAAAAAAAAAAAAAAAAAAAAAAAACACCACAACATATAGGCCACAGGTTTCTTAAAAATTTAACATGTCAATGGACAAGTGGATAGCGGAGGCACAGAAAATGCAGAATATTTAATAGAGATAATTAGAGGTACTGATGTATGTGTGTATTTCAGGTTTTTTCAGTAAAGGTCTCCCAAGATACTTTTGTATTTTGGTATTTAGTTTTATGTGCATTGCAAAATGATATTTACGACTTCTAAAACAAAATGTGAACATGAGAATGACAATGAAAATGCCCACTGTACCATATACTGTGATCAATGCACAATGAAATTTTATAGTGAAATCAGAAAATCAGGTTGCGAGACAACAGAGAGAATCACAGTACCAGACAGCCAACTGAAATTTCTGACATGACAGAAATTCCTTCTATTGTAACACAGCCCAACTGTGAAGATGGCATTGCAACCCCTCTCATACTGTATGTGAAATGATGGTTGATGAAGTTGAAATGAGGGCCGGCTTACAAAAATCACTTGCTGACTGCAAATTAGTCTTAAAATCATGCCAAAAAATAAATAAATAAATAAATAAAAATCACACATTATATGCCTGGCTGCACAATTCTGCCAGGCAATGAATTAACGTACCATGTTTATTTTTGCCTTACACTCAGTGCTGCTGTAATAATCACTACCTCCCTGTGATCCAAAAACAAGGCAGTTTAAATGAATCTCTCAGCACATGTTGGATTAAATGTATACCCAAGATTTTTATTTTCCATTTTTCTTTTTTTAATTTGACTGCACACTAAGTAAGAACATAACTTCTTCCTCACCGTCAACAAACAAATGGAATGCACATGTGCGCAATGTTATGCAGCATTAGGCAACATCTTAAAAAGGAAATACTTGTGTGATATAACAACTTTTCTATTTTTATAAGTGCTTACAGTAATGCAGCAACAAAACATTTTCTTTTTATGTATTGTGTTCAAAAAGTAGCGTTGAGAACCAATTTCATTTAAAATTTCTACAATGGGCATTTTTTCATGGCATCCTGGTTAAAAATTTAAGGGTCGGCATACTCATGGATGGGTTTATCTGTCAGTATGTAGGTGAGCAGTAAAAGAATAAACACTACAATTGAAACTGACAAAGTAATATTTCGATATTAGAAGAGTGAAAAGAAAAAACAAACTACTATTATTACCAGGTAAACTCATGATGTATGAGCCACACTGAATACTTCTAGCACTAGAAACAAATGGGTGTATGCAATATAGAATGAGAACAGAAACACACACTGTAGTTTAGTAGTTTCATGCAGCATCAAACAGAAAAGGAAAATCTCCAGGTTTGCATCTCCTCTGAAAGTTTTGTCAAATTGTTTTAATAATGAAATAATTAAAAACCCACAATCTTTATCATTATAGTAGCCATAAATTATATCGTTATTAGTGCTCTTTTGAAAACAAAAATCTAAAACCTATTATAAATAGAGTTAGTAACAGAATAGAATGTTAAAGGTGTTAAAAATGCTTTCTATGGTAAGACCATACTTTGTTTGCTCAGAAACAGACATTGGACCAATTTCGAATTGCCAAACGCAAAATACATGTTGTTGTAATGTTGGAGGAAAACTGGACCACCTAGTGAAAAACTGGTATACATGGGAAAACATGCAAACTACAGACAGATAAGAAATGTGTGGAATAAGAACCCTGGAGACTACACTAACAAAGCAGCAGTGGTGAATGCTCTGCTTGGCCACCCAAAAGAAAAAAAAAACAAAAAACAGCTATATATTTACAAGAAAGAAGAAAAAAACGCCAAATAAATGTTTAAAGGTTTTAACAGAAGTAATTAATGTTTTTTATTACAATATAGTAAGACTGTGAGTTTACTAACAACAAACAATATGACCAATCAGTCATGGCTGCAAAGAAAACTCTCTAATTTAGCCATGTGTTCATAAAAAGCACAATTTCCAGTGAAAATGTAAAAATTGATTTCTAAAAAGATTTTTTTGCAGTAGGAATACAAAATTAGGAATGAAAATTATCTACTTAGGCATCCCTTTAATGTAGATACTACAGTATAAAAATGTACCTATTACTCAAATTGTCATGTGACAAGACCTTAACAAAGGCTACTTTTGGTCTTAACCACTTTACTGATGTTTTGAAAGTGTTAACAAGATCAAAAGAAACCATTATTAATGTATTTTTACACAACAGAATTAGAGCCATAGATGCATCTTTGCAGTACATACATTAAAGTGTTACCGTTACCTTTTGATTGACCTAAACCAACAAATATTAATCTCATTTTGCAAATACAATATAACTTGGATCCTTCAAAACTGATCTGTGAAATATCAGAAATTAATATTGTAAATCCACACACTAAATGGTTATCTGAATCACTGGCTCCTCTATATGTTAGGTAAAAGACATTTTCAAACATTACATTTCTGACTATTGCAGACAGACCTCAGTATGTGTGTCTCGGGAACTAAAGGTCTGACATTGTGGTCAGCAGCACAGGAGCACCGCAGGGGACTGTACTTTCTCCAGTCCTGTTCAGCCTATATACATCGGACTTCCAATACAACTCGGAGTCCTGCCACATGCAAAAGTTCGCTGACAACACTGTTATCGTGGGCTGCATCAGGAGTGGGCAGGAGGAGAAGTATAGGAACCTAATCAAGGACTTTGTTAAATGGTGCGACTCAAACCACTTACACCTGAACACCAGAAAAACCAACGAGCTAGTGGTGGATTTTAGGAGGCCCAGGCCACTCCTGGACCCCATGATCATCAGAGGTGACTGTGAGCAGAGGGTACAGACCTATAAATACCTGGGAGTACAGCTGGATGAAAAATTGCACTGGACTGCCAATACTGATGTTTTGTGCAAGAGAGGACAGAGCCGACTACTGTAATCCCTCCTCGATCACGGGGGTTGCGTTCCAGAACCCCCGCGATAGGTGAAAATCCGCGAAGTACAAACCATATGTTTGTATGGCTATTTTTATATATTTTAAGCCCTTATAAACTCTCCTACACTGTTTATAAATATTCCCCGCATAGTTATACAGCATAAACCTTTTGTATTCTCATAGATATTAGGTAAGATTCATTGAAATTATGTATGTAAACACACTGTTTATATACAGTAAAACCTAAATATTATTTTAAAGATATCGAGTGTCTCCGATATCACATATGTTATAGACATTACGATAGACAGGCCACCAGCAATAAATACGTATAATGCAAGAACAAAATTGTATACAGTAAATGTGTGTACAGTGACACTAAACGTACGTACATGCACTAAGTACTGTAACTAGAAAATTAATTATGGTTACTCACCAACAATGACACGACGACTTGTCCGATAACAATGAGTTTAATTTTACTGCACAACAAAGGAGGATGTTACAGCCCTTCTAAAGGAGCCTCTTCAGGCGACTGTATAGCACCGCCGTTGTTCTTCTTCCGGCAGTCTTCAATCCAAATCCCTAAAGCAGATTCCATCTGGATTACTGCCTTATTATGTCCACTTACAACTCGTTTTGCGCCCTGGTTAAAAGGACACTACGGCCGCAGATCTTATATTCTTTTCCTCCTTTTTAAATAAAAAGAATCGTGGACTCATTGATGACGTAATGGCATCCTACAGCGGTGTAGTTTTTTCCTTCCTTCAACATATCCAAAACTTTTACCTTTTCGGCAATCGCTAGCATCTTCCATTGGCGCTTGGGCACGGCCCCTGAAGCAGTAGCAGGAGCAAATTGTTTTGGAGCCATAACGAAGGGCTTGACTACGCACAAAGATAAACACAAAAGAGCACAAAAGTTAACTCTTCACGCAGCGAAACACATTGATGCTGAATGAGCGAGACGAGATTTCCTGGTTAACGCCGCGGAATTAAATTCGACGCTCCGTCGCTGAGCCAGTGAGCACACAGGAACTTAACTGCATGTTCTGATTGGTTAGCTTCTTAGCCATCCGCCAATAGCGTCCCTTGTATGAAATCAACTGGGCAAACCAACTGAGGAAGCATGTACTGGAAGTCTACAGAACCCGCAAAGCAGCGAAAAATCCGTGTTATATATTTAGATATGCTTACATAAAAAATCCTCGATAGAGTGAAGCCGCGAAAGTCGAAGCGCAATACAGCGAGAGATTACTGTATACTTCCTTAGAAGACTGGTGTCCTTCGACATCTGCAATAAGATGCTGCAGATGTTCTATCAGACGGTTGCGGTGAGTGCCCTCTTCTACGCGGTGGTGTGCTGGGGGAGGCAGCATAAAGAAGGACGCCTCACCCCTGGACAAATAGGTGAGGATGGCAGGCTGGACAGTTTGCCATCCGTGGCAAAGCGATGGGCGCTGAGCAGGCTCCAGTCAATCATGGAGAATCTACTGCATCCACTCAACAGTGTCATCTCCAGACAGAGGAGCAGCTTCAGCAACAGACTGCTGTCACTGTTCTGCTACACTGACAGACTGAAAAGATCGTTCCTCCCCCACACTATGCGACTCTTCAATTCCACCCGGTGGGGTAAATGTTATTACACAAAGTTATTGTCTGTTTTACCTGCATTTTTATCACTCTTTAAATTTAATATTGTTTTTTTTATCAGTATGCTGCTGCTGGAGTGTGTGAATTTCCCCTTGGGATTAATAAAGTATCTATCCATTTTAACAGATTACTTTTCTATGAATATGGTCTCAAAGCCTTAGGGAAATGCGAATATGCTAGTCACATCAACATCTGAAACTTAAAATGCTGGCACAAAATTACATTAACTACTATGCCACCACTAAGAATTGGTTTAGTTTTCATTGTTGTTTAGGAGTATTCTGGTTTTACCTGGTTTAAAAGATCTACCGCCACATAGCTATTAAGAAATAATGTGGTTTGCTGTAATGTGTACATTATAAATATTCTCTGTTAAAATATTTTCAAAGAAATGATTAAAACTTATTTGGTATCAATGAAAACAAACTTATAAGAATTAAGGTATTCATAAATTTAAAAACCACATAACATTTAAGAACTTGAAATATTAAAATCATAACACCTGGAACTTTATATATAAAAAAAAAAAAATAAGAATTGCCATTGTAAGATGTACAAGATTAAATGTACTTGTTTTTATTGCTTGACTAAAAGTTTCACAAAAACATTGCCCTAGAACATATTAGTTAAGAAAAATGTTTAGGAATATTATCTTCAAAAACTCGATTAGACAAAATAAAATTTGGTATTGCTAACCCACATAAGGAGCCAAATATAAATAAATAAATAAATAAATAAATAAATAAATAAAGCACTGGGCGATATAGGTTACCTGCTGATAAGTATCAAAGCAGCTCTTCGTAATCTGAAGAACATTCAAAAAGTAAAGTGTATCATTCTTTATCTCTGTGTCACTTACACAATCTAAAAAGATAAAAGTACAAATATAAATTAATGTATTTTTATCCTGGAGGATGCTAAAATATACTTTACATTATAAAATAAATCCATACAAATAAGAAATTTCATTACTTCACAAGTCCTGGAGTGTGTTTTTTTCTTTTTTCTTTAATTACAGAAACAATATTCATTTGTGCTTTGTAATACAGTACTACAATTAAATATATTAGGCACAGTACATACCAGCTACTTTAAAGGCAAATTTATTTTTATTCACAAAAATTATAAAGCTAGTTAAATTTATACAAATATGACATAAAAACAAATAAATTAGTACTAGAGGTATTATGTAGTACACACGCTGTTAGCATGTGATGTTTTAGTAGTAGTTGTATTGTGACATGTACAGATGAGTGCAGAGGCATGCATTATTCTTTTAATATTTGTTTCTAGAATGATCTATTTTGTTGTCATTGAAATATATTTTTGGTTACAAGGTCTGAAAATATTTTTCCTTGATGTCAACCTTTTTATCACCAAAAGCGGGAACAGTTCGTAAAAATCTGACATTCTCTTTAAACATCCGGATTTTTGTAAATTTTCTTTACAACAACAACATTTATTTATATAGCACATTTTCATACAAAAAATGTAGCTCAAAGTGCTTTACATAATGAAGAATAGTGAAAAAGAAGACACAATAAGAAAAAAAAAATAAGTCAACATTAATTAAAATAGAATAACAGTAAGGTCCGATGGCCAGGGAGAACATAAAAAACAAGAAAAAAAAAAACTCCAGACGGCTGGAAAAAAAATAAAATCTGCAGGGATTCCAGACCATGAGACCACCCAGTCCCCTCATGAGACCGCCCAGTCAACAATGTACTGTATCTATTAAGCATTCTGCTTTTATTAATCAACAATCATAACAGGACAGCTAAATTTATTGAGTTAGCATGTAGTAGAAACTGCCTTGTCATGGTGCTGGACCTGGTTGCTGCCTTTTCAAAACTTAAAAAATTCCAAATTAATAACATAATATTTTCGTAAATTATCTCCATCATACAACGTGTATGCAGACACGGAGACCAAAAGATGACCCTCTGCTTTGATTATATGAGAAAAGACTGATACCTTGAGGAGAACAGTCTTGCCAATCCAGACATTTTCTAATTTCCTATATCCTCTTTGTAATCAAAGCAAACCCCTCCACCCGCAACAGCAATGATGCACCACTCCATAAGGGGACCATGTGTGTTTACAGAAACAGGAATTTGTCCTGAAATTAAGTTTCTTTTTTTGAAGCACTCATGTTATTTTAACTTGCATGTAACTGCGGATGGTTAAAACAGAACACCTGTATTATATTAACAGAACTGCTGCACAAACACATTCCTTAGTGGACCTTAATGCAAATATCTAGGCGGTCTTTATCAGGCATTATGATGGTAAGATAATGAACACTAAATAATCTGCAACATGGCTGCAATTCTGCATGTATTGTGCCAAATGCAGATAGTGAGGCAGAGGACAAATATCCTAACAAAGCACTTGATTTGTATGCTGTTCTACAGTGTTGGCCACATCTAAGATCATCAACTTTGTATAATGACCAAGCAAATGGGACAGGCACTACAAATGTGTAAAATGAGTTTCTTCTCATTTACAATAATCATTTATTCTGCATCACAAAGAAATAAACTGGGATCCAACTGAGATGGATTGAGTGTTTCATAAGAGTGCTCCCTGGATATCTCCCATATGACTCACTTTAAAAAGGTAGGACATGATGGAGGGTATTCAACTTTCAGGTGGGCCAGAAATTTCTCGGGAGGCACTAATGACTGATGCTGAAAAGCCGGTTGTGCTATTTAATGTGTTTAGACCCTCACCAGGTCAAACAGAAGAAAGAGAAAGTGCCAAAGAAAACAGCCATTGACTCATTCGAAAAAGTAGCAAATTTTTTATTCAGCTAGTCTGTACTTTTGTTTTAGAAACTTTAACTTACTTTCACACTCAGATTCTTCCCAGAGCATATGAAAAAAATCATTGAAGACCACAAAAACCTGCAGCCGATCTGACTTTAGAAGGATTTGACTGCAGTTGTCTGTAGATCCTTTATCCTGAAAAACAGAAATAAATGTCAGTATACTATTTTTTAGCAAGTGGCCTAACAATGTATAATTGCAAAGAGCAAAATCAATTAAAAAATATGCAGTATTCATTAATATTCAGCACAAGGCAATACACTTAGCTCATGATACAATTCAAACTGCAATTCAGGCTTCACTACCCAATATACCCAAAATGTCATTTTCATAAAATAAATGTACTGTATGTCTAATAATAAGTAACGCTATACATTCATAAATCAAACACTGAAAAAAAAAATGTCAATACATTGTACAAATGCACAAAATTTAACAAGTTTTTGTAAGCTTTTATTATTTCAACAATTGTAGATATTAATAAAAAATATCTGTATTGCAGATACATGGGTCACATGTGGATTAACACAAGCAAGAAATACATTTCAATGTACTGCACTTGTGACAATAACGACACTATCTATAAAGCTAATGCAGCACAAACCCATATTATGTTTTCTACATTAACATCATACATTGTCCCAAAAAGTGGCTGTCCTTTTACTTCCTGCTTAAATGCCTTGCTGACCTGTTAGCTATGGGACCTGAATGGATCGATAAGGAACTTATGTTACACTTCCTTTAAAGAAAAATATAAATGACAATACTATGCAGGACACTGAGGGCTCAACACTGTGACAGTATCCACTGCAGTTGAAAACACTCTATTAAGGTGTACAAATATAACAGAGACAGACATATGATGCGGCAGAAAAGTAATCATTGCATATGTGGATACTTTCTCTCCCTATCATACCGTTTAGAGCAATCCAAGACACAGTATTGTAAAATTCCTTGTTGCTGTAATCTACCACCTGTTTCTGCGTATTTATCATAGGCATATCAATCTCTCAAGAACTCATTCTCACATTTGTGGCTCACGAGAGCTGCAGCATGATGCTCCTAGTTGCTTTTGAGTATATCATGAAAACTGTCCCAATGCGATATGTTTGTGTTTTGACAGTCCCAGTAGAGCCCAATTTTTAAACAAGGTTGTGGATGTACTTCAGAAAAACTGCTTTGATTCACCATACTTATTCAAGGAGGCAACTCAGTAAGTTTGTGCAAAACATCAAACCTGCTGTTCCAACCCACTTTCATGTACAGTAATGTCTAAGTTGTATGCCAACATCTTTCACCTTCACATCATTATACTGAATGCGAATAACAGTTCAACCAAAGTGCAATCAGTTTGGCATGTTGCAACTTAGCTCTGCTTCAATCAGATTTTTAAATCCCTGTTTTCAACCAAAGACATTTACGTTTGCCTTTGTGATTCATTTTAGTCATGTGGTTATGTATTAGCAGTATTTTGTAAAACTAAATCCCATACAATGAAATTGTATCTCATATGTATTAAAAATAGCTTTCAAAATATACATGATATATTCACAGAAATCATTTGTTCTGTGGCATTGTAATAAATTATGAATATTATTCAGATGACAAGTTTTACAGTATTTAGTAATGCTTCTAAATAATGCTTGCAACTAGGTAAACTGCAAATGAACATTAGGGGCAGTCTAATGTTGTGTACGAGTGAGCACAACCTGTAATGGACAGGCTTTGTGTAACACCAGCATATATAAATTTGCTTCATTCATACATTGTTACATATGAGTTACCCTTGTTTCTTATTGCAAACAGGAGTAATTAAAGAGAAAATGTATTTTATACTGATTATTAGAAAAATTAAAAGATCAAATTTAAAAAAAAAAATTTGTGTTTTTTGCTCATTTGTTTGTATTTTAGTAGCTGAAAAACTGTCTAGTTATCAAAAATACTAGAAACAGCTCATACTTTTCTGGAATTATTTAATAAACTATTATTAGATTTTCTGAATAACTGTTTTGAACAGTTTCATTTGCCAGGCTGGAGTGTCCATTTTGTATACAAAACTAAAGATTGACTTCAACATCCACAGGATATCTATAGAATTAAAATATTACGGTTTTGAGGTGTCTCTGTATCACTGTCTCTTAGAGAACATGGCAGATAGAGTTCAAGAACAGACATTTAAAGCAATTGTATTTTTTGTCTTTTATTATTTATTTAAATAAACAACCGCTTATTAGGAAAATAAATTAGATTTTTCTTGCCAAGCATGGCACCAACCGTTTTTGATAAAAACATGTTCATAAGGAGTTTAAAGTACAGACTAAGAATTAGAAACTCATAATCCATTGGAGTGATGCAGATACATGTCCAGAGGCTATCATACAGTTAAGAACACTGAAATGCACAGGAAATGATAAAAAAAAAAAGGATTTCACAAAAGCAATAATCAAAACAATGACATTAACACTTAACACCACAAAAAACAAGAAACTAATTCTGGACTTGAGAAAGCATAGCACAGAAACTGTTCCTCTTTACATCAATGGAGACCATGCGGAACAAATGAAGACCTTCAAATTCTTGGGAACCACATTTCAGGGATCCTCTCCTGGGGCTTCATGCATAAACAGTGCGTACCCACAGAAATGTTGCATAAGAACGGTACCACGTTCAAATCGCGATGTACTGTATAAAACCTATACTTGGCGTAAAGCCAAGCACTTTTCCACAGTACCTCATACCCTGTCGTACGCAGGTTCTCCACTCAGTTTTGCAGACTGGCGGCACCCAGCGTCAAAGCAGTGCTACTGTTCCTGTGTGCTTACTCTTATTTCTTAGAACCACATTCCTGCCGCGGCTTTATAAATACACTGAAACTAACCGCATATTGTTTATTAGTGTAATGCATCTGATTGTAATTAACTTGTAACAATATAACGGTCCAGGGAATAGCCATAGTATTCCAAATACCATAACTGCTTTAGCATTGTTACTCGCACTGCACCTTTTTTTGCTTCTTTCAGCTGCTCCTGTTAAGGGTTGCCACAGTGGATCATCTTTTTCCATATTACTGTCACTGCACCACTCAGAGTATTTATATCACTGTATATGAGTGGAGAATCACAGCAGCAGATCGGAAAGAGAATTATCAGTATACAGCATCAAGTACACGCTTGCCGTTCAGCCATGGCAAAACGTTTCAAAGCCTTTCCTGTACGGACCTCGTGGTTCTGAAACAGTTTCATCCCAAGAACTTTAAACAGTCAATCAGTCCATCAAGTGCTCCTTGTAGAACTGTTTGTACTTATAAGTACAATCACCTCACTGTAAACTTGCACTACAGTTATAATATTGCACAACCTGCGCCATTTTATAAAGCGCGTATTTACATACGAGTACGATATCATTTTTAAGATGAAATGCAGCAAAATATGTTGATTATATAGATAAAACTTTAACTTCATTTAAATAATCTGTATCTACATATATAATTCACTAAGGGCACGCAAGACAGTGAGCGCAAGCAAGGCAGAGAGCCCCGCCAACTCTAAGACCATGGGATATGCTCGACAGAGCCCGCCCTAACCCTAACCCTCCTACCAAGTCATGGGATAAGCACGACAGAGCCACACACGCCAACTGTAACCGTCCTCCCATGTCCACTGTCGCTCTTGAGGCATGTGCACTGCCTGCTCACGTGCCCGCACACAACAACTCACCAAACACAGCCTCAGTCGCTTTCGTCTGTGCAAAAGTCCACATGCACCGCTGAGCCACACTGACTTTTCACCACACGCAAGACAGAGAGCCACGACCGCCAACTCTAACAGAGCCCTGCCCATGGGTTACGCATGAAAGAGCCATGAACGGCCATTCTAACCCTCCTCCCATGTCATGGGGAAAGCACGACAAGGGTCCGCCTGCCAACTCTCACCCTCCGCAGGCTTCCAACATCGCTCTCGAAGCAATTATATGGCAAAATCGACTTCTCAACTGTCACTCTGGAACAACTCAGTACGCGAGCTATATTAAGCGTCACCAACGAAGACTCACTACACCTAAATGAACAGGTGCTGAAACTTAACCCTAATGACGAAGTAACTTTCACCAGTATTGACTCCATCATCACAGACGATCCTGCAGATCAACTTGCATTCCCCGAAGAATTTCTTAATAGTCTTACTCCCACTGGCATGCCTCCGCATAAACTCAAAATTAAAATTGGTTCTGTCATCATGCTTCTCAGGAACCTCATGCCAGCAAAAGGTCTCTGTAATGGCACTAGACTTTCTGTTACCAGCATTCACTGCAATGTACTGGAGTATAAGACTATCAAATCTGCTACCTCACAAACTGTCCTTATTCTCTGGATTTCCCTGACCCCATCAGATTCTAATTTGCCTTTTACTTTTACACGCAGACAATTTCCTGTTAGACTGCCGTTTGCAATGACTATTAATAAAGCACAAGGACAAACTTTCAAAAAAATATGCCTGTATCTGCCAAAACCTGTTTTCACTCATGGACAATTGTATGTTGCTCTCTCCAGAGTTCCATCTTTTCATTCACTGACAGTTGTATCCTCAAACCCTGCCCATTTGGACAACTGTGTCTTTCAGGAAGTGTTCACTCATCAATAAATTATTAAATGCGGCATATGCTACGCCGGGGGTTGGCTAGTTGTTAATAATTAAACATGAGGACAAGGTTCTGCAGCGCTAGCTAGTTCACTGATTGATCCTACCTTGTGCTGTATTCTTTCTTGGGCTGTCGCGACACTGGAAGGATAGATGGATGGAATAATTAAACATGTACTACAAAGGTATTTCAATGTTCCTTAAAAGTTTTCAAGAATCGTCGTTGTAAGCTTACAGATGGCTTAACGTCTATTACAGAGCTGATTGTGTGGCGATTGGGTATGTGAAGAAAGAAAAGTAAGGACAGGAATTGGAAGTTAGTACGTTTGAAAGAGACAGTACTGCTACAATAAATTATTTCGTCGAAGGTTGCGCATAATCACGCACCATGTTTCCACGTTTAATAACATGCTTTAACTCCTATCATCATGAAAAAGATATCACGTATACATCTCAGTATTTTAATTATTCAGAGAGCTGTAATATCACGAATGTAATGGACTCTGTGTCCTGTCGGAGAAAGAGAAAGCACGTAGTGATTCACACACATAAAGCAAAAGATCAAATACAAAACAAAGCATTTAACGTGCTACTTTAATTATGATGTGATTTGAGAAACTGGTTAAACGATTTTAAGATGAAGTTTATGATGTTCTACTTTAATGACAAAATAAACTACGTAATTAAAGTGGAAATTTCGAGATTGAAGTTGACATTTCGTGCTTTGTTCCCTACTGTGTGCCTTTTTTTTCTCTGTACCCTAATAAGCTTTCACATGACACTCACGACGGTGGGCTACAACTCACCTTTTCACAGCAATTTTGATATGTTATTTTGGGCACTGTTCGACTTTGTGAACTTGAGCTTTCGAGTTTCTCCGACACGCTATATCAGTCGATCAGCTTCCTTTTGTTGTTTATACCACTGTTTAAACCAAAAAATAGTACGTTTTTCTTTGCCTCCACTTGGTATTTCGCTGAAATTCTTCCATTTTCCCTCTTGCTTTTTCCATTGTCTTTTCATAGAACACTGAGCTTAAGAGCTATTTATATTGATATCCAAAGAGGCGTAATTCTGGGAGGAGACGGGGTGGGACAGCAAGCACATGCATGAGCATTACTTTTCACGCTGATCGGGATTTATGTAGCGGAAGAACGCGGAAGTGGCCGAACGCACAGATTCCTGCATCTGGATTTTTCTGTGCGTAAGCACATTTCAGCTTTTGTGCTTACGTCATGTTATAGAATTATGTTATAACTAGACATTAAGCCCGTTACAATAACGGGCGCTAGAACAGTAGTGCATACACATTAGTAGGAACAGTCTATATTAAATGGCAAGGGACCTTGTATGTGGCTGTAATATGCGTTACTGTATTGTGTGCCTTTCATTTTCTCTCTCAGCAATACTGGTTTGTATTTCCATAAAATGCCTGTAATTTTGTCTGACAGTAATACAGTAATTCCTCGCTATATCGCGCTTCGACTTTCGCGGCTTCAATCTATCGCGGATTTTAAATGTAAGCACATCTAAATATATATCACGGATTTTTCGCTGGTTCGTGGATTTCTGCGGGCAATGGGTCTTTTAATTTATGGTACATGCTTTCTCAGTTTGTTTGCCCAGTTGATTTCATACAAGGGACGCTATTGGCGGATGGCTTAGAAGCTACCCAATCAGAGCATGTATTACATATTAACTAAAACTCCTCAATGCTATAAGATATGCTAGAAGATATGCTTCCCGTGCGGTACTTGATTGATTGATTGTTTGCTTGTCTCTGTCTCTATCTCTATCTCACCCTCTCTGACATTCTCTGCGCCTGACGTAGGGGGTGTGAGCAGAGGTGCCGTTTGCACAGAAGCGGTTTGCCTAGTGGATACGGACGCACCTCTAAGAAATGCCGCTTTATCGCGGTGCTTCCAAAAGCACACTTATTGATTTTTTGATTGTTTGCGTTAATCTCTCTCTCTGACATTCTCATACTGTATCACAATATGGTACACCGGATGCACAGCACCAGACAAGAAGACTCTCTAGAGAGTCATAAACATAGCACCAAAAAAAAAATAAAAAAATTAACAAATTGTTGTCTGCCCTCCCTGGAAGATATTGCCCACTCCCGCTACCTCACCAGAGCCACAAACATCGATTAAGAAACCTTCACAACCTGGGCACCACCTGTTCGAACTGTTGGTCGGCATTACAAATCTTTGCTGGATTATATTTGTTGGATTCAGAAACAATTTCTTTCCAATAACCATAAATACACTGAACAAAAATAGGAAAATTAAGGAAGTTTAAATATATATATTTTTTTAGTCATTGCTGGGAAATAGACAAATACATGCTCTCATGCAGCTACTCCCCATCGGAATTATATTATTTTACCAGTTCCATTGTTATTTTATCTCATTTGTTTTTAACTGTATTTTTACATATTGTACTACTGCTTTTTCCTTGTGTTGTAGTATTGGTTGGATTTCAAGAAAAGTAGTGTAATTTTTGCTTTTTGTACAATGACAATAAAGGCTTTCAATTCAAATATTTAACTTTAGGTATAAGCATTCATAAATCACCGTTTACAACTTGCAAATACATTTGCAAGAGAGCTGACCCTAAGGACACTGAAAGAATGGCTACAGAAAAGTGGGGCTTTACAGTCATATGTTAAATAACAAATTACAACAGTTCTTTGAAGCAAGACAGTGGCAACACCCAAAAATGTCTTGGTTGTACTTTTAAATCAATGTAATGGTATCTTGACAATTAAATATATCAGTTTCTATCAAAAACCATGCAAATTTCTGGGAGTGTCTAAACGTTTGACTAATTTACACACTGGTAAAGCTTGCATCTTTACTAGTTTATATTGTTTGTGATGTGTGCATGTGTTCGCTTAGGAGGCAGATACTGCTCTTATTCGGGACTTTTCACAAAGAATGGAATCAATTACGAACTGATGGAAGTTGTGTACACTAATCCTACAATTAGAAAATATAGTTACTGTCTACGAATTGGTTTAAAAGGGGGGCCTTGAGGAGCCAACGCCAGCGATTTTCAAATAAATATGGTCACACAAATGAGACAAGTAAAAGTAACTGAAAGCAAATGATTGAAAACTACATGCTTAACCCAAGTTAATGTTGAAATAACACCGCAAATCAGGTTGACGGTTTTCATTCTAGTCAGTTAATTAAAATTTTGGGATTTATCAAGACAAAACGAGTAAGACTGACAGATCGACCGAGCTACTTCTGGATTGTGGAATTGGATCCATAACTTTAGTTTGCGCGCTTTCGTGTATATTTTTTAGCTGTATCGTGATTTGCACTAATGGAAGTTTTAAACGATGCAACACGGGATGAGTCAGTGTCATAAGCAAGTTTCTCATCTGCGTTATAAAGAGGAACAGTTGATCTTGATGGATTTCGCTAATGGGAAGTGCTCGGACCAACTTTACCAAAGTATCTGACTGGGTTATTAAAAGAGAGAGAGAACCCTGCCGAATCATTTGAATAATCTCTGAAAAAAACACCATTGGAGTGGTCCTCAGTCTATAAAAGTCAAGAATCACGATTACTTTTTTAAAAAATCAACGCTTAGTTATTCCGTATCGAGTGGACTTACCTGTGAAGAGATGATGCCGTACAAGGATTTGTAGTCATAAAACTCCTTGTAACAGTTCAAACAGACCCCGACTGGCTGGGCATATCTCAAAGTACAGTTTACAAATGCGTTGCATTTTTGGGTGAAGTTTTCGGACAAAGCTTGACAATGGCTGTCGTCTATCGACAAAGGGGAAGAGTCAGAAAAGCCAGTTGCTGAAAGGCTCAACTCTGACAGAGATACGCGTTGTCTCCACTCCGCTACAGGCAACCTGAGTCCGTCAGGCTGCAGCGCTTTTGAGATGCCTATGTGCACTGCTAAGATAATAAAGTCTGTAAACCGCATTTTACTCTTGCCTAGACAACTGATTTGCGTTGCTCAGTGCTCTGAGAGACGCAACTCAGGACAGCATCGATATCAATTCACTTCCTGCTTTCGAGAGGCTCGTTTTATCACGTGAACTCTTCGAGCAATCATGAGACCGACCATGGGCGGAACCACGTGACAATCCTCTACAGAGCCTCTGGGTTTCTGAATTTCTCTCTACTGTTTACGCGCCTCAGGCAGATGTATTAGATGTAGATCTTTCGCTTTGATTACAACACTCGCTCATTCAGCGTTACTGTTATCACCTTTTTCAAATTTAAAGCATCACAATAACATTTTTTATAAGGTATGGTGTTTTATCTAGCCATCCTTCGAACTCCATTGAACGTGTGTTTTCACGGGGAAGGGGTCTATTCCAGCAACACCGAGACCAACCCGGAACAAACACTGACTACGGGCACAATTAAGAGATGCCTAAAAACCTTAACAGACACAGGGAGAACACGCATACTTCACATCAAAAGTCACTATGCCCTAATTCATGTTCAGCCTCCTCAAGATGTGAGGCAGATCTGCATAATACTGTCACATCATTTTGATCTGAAGCATATTAACATAGTTTTATACTCATTTTTGTGACATTTCACTGTGGCTCTGATCAGTCAAATCGAGGATGGTCAGTTGCTTCTGCCACTTACATAGTGGATTGCTGATTAAATCATCCTTTGGGTTTTAATAAACAAGCACTTATTCTAGCCATTCATCACTTTTTTCAGCAGCTGACTACTTACATCTTTTTAACTCTCATGCCTGGGTTTTGACACCGTGAACTTCTAATCCATTGGAAGCCCTGTTTGGAAAGTGCTAGCTGAGAATAAGGCTGTATAACAAATGAACAATGCAAGAATGCCACCAGGATTGATGATAAATCCATTGTGAGAGAAACATATACGTTAAATTGTTAGAATGCAAATTGGGTTTTACAGGTTGACTACACAAGTAATCATATACAATACTGTACTTCATTTACAGTCATGAATGGCACAATCAGAAACAGATTACAACAAAATCTAAACAGAAATTTCAAACTAATTTATAACTAATTTGTTTATTAAATGCATGCTATTATATTTAAAATTATATGAAAAATATAATCTAGTGCATTTTTCTGCAAGTTGTAACTACCTGTGTATTAATTTGACTAGATAGACAGTACCTGAGCTTGTTTTGGCATGGTCATTGGCTATAGCGAGCAGTTAAACACAATCAAAACATCATTTATTCTTTCAATGTTTGTGCAGACTAGTGTTTGCGTGCAGAATTTTACACATGACTTATGAGGCATTTATACTTACACTAGCTGTGTTGTCTGGTTTCACCTGAGAAACTGCATAAGACAATGGGCTTTGGTTATAGTGCCATCAGATTTACTATGTAACAAAGTATGTTTTGTTTTTTTTTACAAAGGGCTAATATTATCATCAGGCAGTATGGTGTTATGGTTAAGGCTTTGGACCTAGGAGTTCAAACCCTTCAGTTGTGGGTTCAACTAACAAAAGATTCCACTGAAACTGTGTGGCCACAAGCCCATCACTTCACTAAACTGAGCATCAACTGCAAATATCAATTGTAATTTAAGTGTTGTGAGTCACCTTGGATAAAGTCATCTGCTATGTAATAATAATATTAGGTTACTGGAGCGGCTTACTCTTGAACACGCTATATACAATTGTCCATGAGGAAAATATTCCTACCATAAATTAATTCTTGCTTTTTCTGATTTTCCTAGTGACTTGGCTTTTGTTGATTGTCATTGCAAAACAACTTTGCAGGCAATCAGCTAGAATAATATGAAATCTGAGTTTTATCATTATTAGATATTCTCTTGTTTACATTGTTCACTCAAGTATTTCTTTTTGTATTTTTCATCAGTTGTATTTTTTTCTTGCCATAGCCATAGGCAGACAATTAAGTTCTAACACATTACATTTTACTTTGACTTATTACAAATAGCAATAGTGTTTACAGGCTGCACATTTAGGCAGCCCAGGTAATGAATTGAATGTTTTCACTTTTGGTGCTGTTTTGTGCTTGAAGTGGAAAAAAATAACTGCCAGTACTGCTTCTTAAATGAACTGGGGTCCCATTTTAAAGTGTGAAAATGCAAATGTATATGTAAAGAATTTTGGAGAGCATAGGGGTCAGGCAGTTTGGGGGGTTTATTAACAAATAAAAAACATGAAAAATGCAAGTCTTTTGGTCTTGTCCATTTTGAGAGATGGTCATCTGAGACGGAACTCTGTTAGCAGCTGTGTTATTTTTCCTTTTTTAAATAAAAAAAAATTAGATATCCTGTATATACTCAACCTGAGTGGCTTTATTACAGCTTATACAAGTATATCTAAGCATGACTGGCAGAAAAAAGGCTCAGAAAGAAATGTAAGAGACAGCTAAAGCTTCATCTAAGTCTAAATAGGCCTTTTGTTCAAGTTCAAAATACTTTTTGGCAGAGACTGACCTGGAACAGATAGGCAAAACAATGGATCTCCTAGGACCTGACGCTGCAGCATCACTTCCACCCGAGAGCAAAAGTGGTAGCAAAAATGCAAGTTAGCTGGGCCAGGAGACCTTGTTGATTTCAGAAGGTTCATTGGAACTGAAAAAGGCCTTCCACGCTGCCAGCTACCCATCAGGGGCATTGACTCCGACTAGGCTTGCTACTCCATTCACGGAGCAACGAGAAGATCAAAATGAACAGTTCGAGCTGAAGGTAAAAATCACTGCAATAACTACTACATTCAGGGAGGACATAAATGAGATAAAGAGCAATATAAAGAAGAATACAATGGATAGAAGGAAAGACAATGAAAGGACGATGAAAGATATAAAGGACATAAACATGACAAATTAGAAGTTGTTTCAGGATAGTAAAGACTTGGAGAAATAAGTTATTGCTTTGAGGTAACATTTAAAGCTATGCTAGAAAAATAGAGGAAAAAGTAAAGGAAAATGTGAGTAAGAAGAAAGATGGTAAGCTAATTCTGATCTATCCTTTTCATCCCCACAATTGTAAGTGCCAACACAACAATAGGCTTCATAGCCACAACTTTCTTACAATATTGGAAATTAAGGTTAAAGCTATCCTATGTAATAATGTACAGCCTTAATTTAAGATTATAAAATGACAACAAAAGTTCAGAAGCAATGTCTCTGTGACCAAACAGTAAATTCTGTAAGCTGGAATGTCAAAGGTGTCAATCAAGAATTAAAGTGAAAGAAAGTATTCTCTCACCTAACCGCTCTAAATGCCAAGATAGTAGTTTTACAGGAAATTCACTTAATCAACAAGGATCAGTTTCAGTTGCAAAGAGACTGGACTGGCCAAACATTCCACTCCAGCTATACAAAGAAAACTAGAGGTGTGAGAATCTTAATTCACAGAACAATTTAATTTGTAGTATCAGGTCCTGAAGGGTGATATGTGATGGTTAAGGGTAATTTATTTAATTGTAAAGTGATTCTGATAAATATCTATGCACCTGATATGGACGATAGAGACTTCATCCAAAACGTATTTGCATCCATTCCTAACTTGAACACTCACAAAATTGTAATGGCTGGAGACTTTAATTGTGTTTTATATCCAGACCTGGATAGGTCTTCAGCTACAGGGCTGACAACATCTAACACTGCAAAAATAATCACACAGATTTCAATTGTCAATGTCAACGGCAAATTTATTTATATAGCACATTTAAAACAACATAGGAATGCTGTGGCCAAAGTGCTTTACAATAATAAAATTTAAAGAACATACAATTAACATGAATAACATAAATAGAAATAAAATAAATGAACATAGATAAAATTTATACTAATAAAAGACAAAGCCCTCACTGACTGACTGACTGACACTAATTCTCCAACTTCCCGTGTAGGTAGAAGGCTGAAATCTGGCAGGCTTATTCCTTACAGCTGATTTATAAAAGTTAAGCAGGTTTCATTTCGAAATTCTACACGTAACGGTGGTCGACAACATCCACATGTTGAACTTTCTTATTTATGGCCCCATCTTCACAAAATTTGGTATGCAGTTTCCCTGCGCTAACCAAAACCAATGTACGTACTTATTTCGGTGGTATGACGCCACTGTCAGCCGCCATATTGAACTTTTCAACGGTCATTGTTACTTATGGGCCCATCTTCAAGAAATTTGGTACGCGGGTTCCCAACACTAACTGAATCCTACTTATGTACATATATACGTCCACAGCCTGCAGCTCGGTCACCGTGTGAGGCGGCGTTGGGTCCCCCATCCCAACGCCTCCCACATTGTTGGCTGCCTGCCTATATAAGACCGTCCGTCGCTCTGGTCTCTACATTCCCTTCCTTGCTTCGACACGGTATTCAAGTCTCCCTGCTGATAACTTCAGCCTTTTTATTTAATCCACGGCTTCTCCGCTGTTTTACTGTTCGTTTATTACGATTATAGTTATTGTGTAGGTATTTTAGACTTACTTTACATTGTTCAGGTACCCATTTCCTTTATCGTTCCAACCGTACCCCCATTAAGATGTCTATCGAGGTGATCACCATCGATCAAAGAACTGTCACTTACCGAGTGGTTTCCATGCCTAGAGATGGCACCTGCCTTTTCCATTCTCTTTGTTACATATTGCACGGCCATATCAGGCTCACTCTTGATATCCGGAGGAACATTGTGTCATGTATTGAATGACTGGGACAGGTTCAAGGTGTGGACTGATGACGGTACAGGAGATAATTATACTACACAGGAGCACTATAAGAGTGAAATGCTTCAGCCCTTCACCTATGCATCTGCATGTGAGTTGATGGCTGCCGCTGAATTGTTCAGTTGTCGCTTTAAAGTGTACCGAAATGGCCAAATATTTTACACCTTTCGACAACCGCCTTTGCCTCTTAATCATCTTAGATTCACAGGTGACAATTTGAGTAGTGGACACTTTGATGTTTATGAATGTTTAAACTCTCAAAAGCTGGATGTGAAGTTATCGATGAAACCAGATGTATGCTTACAATGCTTGACAGATGCCAAATGTCACATGAACACAAGTCCTGCAAATACTGTCGTAATTGAAACAAACCATGAAACTCAAACCGATTATGACAGCAGCAATCCAAGCTGTGAGATTTGAGACAAGATTACTGTTCACATGGCCAACTGTACGTTCCATGCTCAAGAGTAAGCTCAGCGCACAGCTTGGTCATATTATAACCGGCAGGCAGAACTGATAATGTGGTATACAAAGAGATCCTTAACAAATAAATATTGGTATATTTTCCCTCAGTTTAAAAAGGTTTAATTTTCTTCTTAATAAAAATTTTAAGGCAGTACTTCACCGCTGCGAAGTGTGGGTATTTTGCTAGTAAATATTAAATAGAAGTAATGTTACATAATCACAATGAGGAAATCATCAGTATTACTGAAGGTCACGGAATGCAAGTGAATAGAAATGAGTCTTTAATTGATCATAACTTATCAGACCCATGGAGATTTCTAAATCCATACTTAAGAGCATACTCCTCCTTCTCACCAGTAACATCATTGTTACTCAAGAATAGATTATTTCCTTAAAGATAACAATTTGTTTCCCAATTTCTTTCCCAATCAAATCTTGCAAACATAATGCTATTGTTATCTCTGACCATGCCCCTCTGATCATAGAGAGCAAATCACTATACCCTACACACTAACCTTGTAGCTGGCATCTTAACCCTCTGCCATTAGTTGACGATAACTGTACAGAATTTATTTATTTATTTTTTTACAGACAAATGCATCCTCTGAGGCTTCTGCAGGGATACTCTGAAGGCATTTTTCAAGAGGGCAGATTATCTCATATCTTTCCCACAAAAATATAAATATTAAACCAATAAGGCATCAGAGTTAATCAGTGAAATTACTAAAATAGAGCACTAACACGCCATGTCTCCAATGAGGCATATTTTAGGAAACAACAGGCTTTGCGATCAGAGCTCAGCCTCTTGACAACAAAAGAAACAGGACAACTCATTTTTAAATTGTGACATTATTACTATGAACATGGAGAGAAGGCTAACAAGATCTTAGCACAACAAATCCATAAGTGGGAAGTTCGCAATGCGATATCAGTATTCAACAACACTGACGGAGATAGAATCATTGGCCATGAAAATATAATGCACACATTTAGAGACTACTACAATTACACTCCAAATTTAATCTACCATCAACACAATTTTTCCATTATTTCCAAATTAGAAACTTTGCTAAACAAAATCTTCCCAATTTCACTCACCTCCCACCTATTTCTATTCCAGAAGAGATACTGATTAGTCTTGGGGACTCAGACAGCATTTTTATAATATATAAAACCTTTTAAAGTCCCTTCCATTTAAAGATTACAGTGTACAGTGGGAAAAGGATCTCTTATTCAAAATTTCAGAAACGGTGTGGAAGGCAGCCACACACAGAATTCACTTGAGCGTCATATGTGAAAAGCATTCAATTATTCAACTCAAAATGTTTTATTGAGCACATCTATCTCGCTTAAAATTGTCCAAAATGCTTCCAGGGCAAGATCCAACGTGAGAACATTGCAATTGAGCTCCACCTTCACTGGGTCACATGTTTTGGGCATGTACCAAATTGACATCATTCTGGACAAACATTTCAAAATGCCTATCAGACAGCTCTTCTGTCACAATCAATCCTAAACCAATAGCTGTGTTTGGTGTACTCCCAGATGGGCTTAAAGTGGAGAAGGACAAACAAACCATAATTGTCTTTACTTCAGTACTAGCACGTAGACTTATCTTGCTCAACTGGAAGAATTCTAACTCTCCTCTTTTAAGTCAGTGGGTAACCGATGTTATATACTATTTGAAATTGGAAAAAATCTCATTCTCACTTACAGGATCAGTTCAAAACTTTTCTAAAACCTGGCATGACCTAATCAATAATATTTTAGAATAAGTATTCATATTGGGGGAAAAAACTCCTTTCTCTCTTTATTGCTCTCAATTGTTTTACTGTGGCTGTTGGCCTTCCTGTCTTTCTCATGGGTGGGAGTTGATTTCAATTTAATTTAGTTTTGTTATTTTTTGACTTGATTTTATGGAATGTTATAACCATGTGTATAAAGTGAATTGACACCTACACCAAGAGTTAAACCTATAAGATTTTGATATAGAGTATCTTAAATAAATATGAATGTTTGTGGTCTTAATATGTAGACACGTAGTTTGTTTACCTTTCAAAATTTCTGATGGCAAATAACTAATTTGGTCTTTCACTTTTTTACTGAAATGAAATGTTGCAAAAATGTGTGCACCATATTGACAAAAACTTGGGTGCCTTCGCATAAAAGTTTCACGATACATTTTCAAGGTATATAAAGTCCCACTGACTTATAAAAAGCTTTTTTAATTTTCACAAAACTATATAAAAAGACACTTTTCTAATATAATTAATTCAAAAATATTTTATCTTTACAAAGAGATGAACATTCTTCCATTCTCAATTCCGGTTTAGCTGCATTGTTACAAAGTGTTGTTAATACACTTGCTCAAGTGTAAAAGTTAAAAAGTTGTCTTAGAAATAAAATATAAAAATATCTTAAAATATATTAAAGATACACATATAATAGAAGACAAAGGCTTTCTAAATGATGTTGCTAGAATTTTTATTTTTAAAGGTAAACACCAGCATCATGTTGAAATAACAGTTGTAATGCAGATAGAGTCAAATTGTGCCCTGGGTCCTTCTTTCTTTCAAAACCAAATATTTAAAGCTTGCCTTGATTAATGTTGTAGAGTCAGAATCTCAAACACTTCAAAGCTTTCTCTATTTTCTACCAAGATATTAAAACCATTCACATTTACTTGCACTTGGACCCAGTCTGCCATATAGTAGCATCTCTCCTGTACAACCTGTTTAATGCAGTTTCACACATGTAAGATACTGTATATACTGTAAGTGATGCAGACTTTAATGGTTCAGTAAAAAGTGGGCATAAGAGAACAATGAAAGATTCTAAGTACTTGACCTCACCTACTCCCAGTAAACAACCCTCAGATATATTAAAGATGCAAGCGCTTAGTCAAGACCCATTGCTTTTTTTTCACACTGTCCTCTCATCTGGGTCAGTAGTCTATGTGACCTTCATTTTTTTCAAGGAAAATCACAAATTCTGTGGTGCAACATATCCCTGGCCAATCACAATCCCTCGTGACCCATTGACCATTTGCACAAAATTCCTGTCCACCTCTGTTCATGGCATGCCATTTTCCATTTCATACATGGTCATCTGGGGCAGTGACCTGCCTCATACATTAATCCCATGACTCAAGTCACTCATCCACTTCATCCATTGCTCATGATTTGTGTCGCTGCCTGTCTCCCTGCTACCTTATCCTTCACTTTCTTTGCCAGACCCCACCTCACTCATGGGTTTACTGCATTCACCTTCTTTGGGGGTGGTAGGTTTTGGTGTATGTTGTTTTCAGCAGCTGCAGTGGGCTGGTGCCCTGCCCGGGGTTTGTTTCCTGCCTTGTGCCCTGCGTTGGCTGGGATTGGCTCCAGCAGACCCCCGTGACCCTGTAGTTAGGATATATAGCGGGTTGGATAATGGATGGGTGGATGTTTTCAGCAGTTTCAGGGATGTTACAGGTCTTCCCATGTCCACAGAACTAATAAAATTCATTTGGGTGTTTTTTTCTTACCAGACGAGTAGAAGATCGAAGCTATGGCAGAAAACACATATTGGCATTCCCAACCTTGGTTGCAGGTTCGACACCCGTGCATCTCCCTCGCCTCACTTACTCCCCGAGAGCGCTACCGCACAATGTGACGTGCCCAAGCTGCGCCAATTACACACAAGGGAGGGGGGAGTCCGCAGAAGCCACTGAAGGAAGCAAACCCGAGGAGGAACATACGGAACGCAGAGGACACCCAAAAGCATCCAGCATCCAACCCTGAGCTGTATTATAGATGAAGCAGACTGGGCAAAGCCATGGCCATATGACGAATGCAATTAATTACACTTTCAAAAATAACTGTGCACGAAACTGAGACTCTAAACACCCAATTAAACTGCCTTTGCCAAGCTGCGCTTTCATTACGCTTTCTATTACAACGCTTCTAGTCTTTTGGATTTAATGCATTTAACTTGATAAGCGGGTTAGAAAATTGATGGATAGATCTGTGTCGAGTATAACCGTGGGCGTAATATAAAACACTTGACTGCCAGTGTGAAACGATAGCATTTGAATGGCGAAAGCTAAGAACTGCCATCATTTTTCTGTCCCCGAAGAAGTCATCTTTATTATCTTAGCGGCTTAAGTGCTTATACTCCACATATTTCGACAAAGACTTTTCTGTCTCTTTCACTTTTTAGTATCTCTGTGTTAAACCCAATTGTGACTAAAATATAGCAAATGGAAATAGGTGGAGGAATTATACTGTGCAACAGACGTTGATAAAAAGAAACGTCACTGCTGTTCGAGTCGCATTTCTGTCTGATTTAAATTGTCAAATTAATATAAAGTATACTTTACTTTCAAATGTGTGTTTTTGTGCTACTGTGATGTGATGCACATGCCTGGCTGCAGGTACAGCATCTGTAACTGTAGATGGCAGAAACTAAGACCAGCGAGTTATTCTTTCTCTTCGACCGGGAACAAATTCAAGAGGAGACAGTATCGCGATCTCTGGCATTTTAGACACAACACAGTTTAGCGCTAGAAATTGTGTTATGCAATTAAATTGAAACGTCTGCTATTACTAAAGCATTTTTATGACATCGAGCAATGCACGCCATTATACACGTGGGGGAAGTAAAATGACAGGATGGAAGGTCGTTAAAGTCTTCAACAAACAGGAGTTTAAACTTTGCCTCTAAATATACATATTGGAAAGAACTGATGCAAATCATACTAACATATCAAAAGTCAGACCCTCAAATGGACAATTCTTGGGAGCAAAGCGACCGTCTTACCTCACGTATTTACCAATTGTCTTTTCCCTACTGACGACAATTTTCAAATGTGTGTACGAGGGGGGAACAATAATTACACTGTCGAGCCAAATGATCTGGGCTCAAATTCTGATTGTGTTAATTGTTCAAAACCCTTGAATCAACCCATTGCAGTCAATTGTCTCTTTAATGTGAAATTAGTGGCTCTTGATAACTTACCGTCCGTCGCAATCCTCCAGTCATCATGTTAAGTAAAGGATGAGAGTAAATTATTCTGATGTCTTTCTAAAGTACCCCCTAGGCACTGGGAATAAATGCCTATGTTACCTTTTGCGACTTCTGATGGCTCTGTTTTCCATCTCTAGCACGTCTGAAATGCGACTAATTGAATTATTCACGTTTCTGTCAAACGGATTCGTCCATATTTGACATATTGAAATATATACCTAAATAGCTGACAAAAAAGCGCATTCCGCACTGCGAAAGCCTTTCAGACGATATACTCTTTTCACAGATAATGGAAAGTAAAACCACGTGTCCTATTTTAAAACGCGGATAGTTCTAAAATAATATTTCGGCACATTTGTCTGAAGATAACAGAGTAAAAACTTTGAAAATCATGCTAAATACATTTTATGTGAAGAGCTCGTTAGTTTCAATATAATTTTAATGAGCTTAAGAACACAACATAGTCGGATATTAGCCGCTATTTTACACATACAATTTCAACAATATTTATATTTTAAAAAACAAAAATTAAAGTACACTAAATTTACAGCCTGTGTTGTCTAAAAATGTTATTGTACACGCGTCTTTTAATTGCGCCGATTTACAATATGTTTTACGCCAAAATTCATATCAATGAATCGTATGTGAAGCAACCTGACTGTAAATTAAAAAAAAAAAAAATTATTTGAAAATACTTTCACTGCATTTTTTAAATATAAAATGATAGAAAATCCATTCCTTTTCATTTGCAGTTTTACGTAACATATAAGAGAAGAAGCGGTTTTAATAGTGTCAGGCAGGCACAAGGCACCGGGGTAAAGTTTAAAGCACGTATTAACTTTAAATATCCGTTTGAATTAATGCAATTACAGCTTCTTTCTTCTCGTATTTATTAGTTTGCTTTATCAATGGTAGAAAGGCGGAAATAGAAGCACTAAAGAAGCTCTCTAAAGTCTATAATGTTCATTCAAAAATGCCTACAACTTTGACATCACCTGCTTATGGAGAGATGCTACAGTTTGATCTGAAGATCTCTCTGATAAATAATCAGCATGCAGAAAGCTTTCAAATTTTTTTTTCCAGTAGTTTTTTTTAAGCCAATAGAGTTTTGAATGCAGCTTTATCATTTTTTATTGATTAGAGTAATCAAGATAAAAGATAGCTGGGTTAAGAGAAGTTCGGCATATCATTAAAGATAACAGTCAGTTAATTTTGATGCGGTGGTAATGGTGGCTGCAATGAAGAGTTCATTTGCATGAGACGCTGAGCCCAGTAACAAGAGGACAAAAATCACTAATTAGGATTGCAAAGTGTCTCCATCTTCTCAAGCACCCTTTAAGAGAAGGGATGATGCAAAGAACCCACTTTTATGTAAATCCGAGCAAGGACATAACAATTCAAAATGTTCCAAAAGGAGTGATTATTTTAATAAAAATGACAATCTGAATATTAGGTTTTTCTACTTCATCTCAAAGAAGACATTGATTTTTTAATTGATTAACTTCCTATGCCCTTAAAGATAATGCATTTCAAGAGAAAATGACAATATAGGAGATTTGGCGCCCGCAGTATGTATTTACTAAATACAAGGCCGCATCTTCTTATATTTCGTTAAAAAGGAGCATTATTATGGTAAACAGGATCGTGTGTCAGATGAAAGCTCATTTAGACACCGTTCTCATTTAGGGCTGTGTAAAATTAAGACTGCATTTTGTTTTTGCTTTTAAGATGAAGCAGCTCCTCCTAAAAAGGCAACAATTGATTTATAATGCATCTGTGATTTTTTTTGTTTGTTTGTTTTTTTGTTTTGTTTTGTTTAAGCTAATGAATTTGTGACAAATGATAACAAAAGGTAAACCCGTACTGCGTGCAGAGAATTGTACAGGAAAATATCAATTGTTTGTGATGATCGCTTACAGCAAAATCTACAGCGTTATATTAATACTTTAATCGTATAAATCGATCTAAGCTTTTCATATACAAACTTTTAAGAGTTACTTTGACATTGTGCAGGTTCATTTTATACGGGCGATTTAGCTGTCTAGGGACGTAATTAGAACGCTCAACTGAAAAATCGGTTACTATAAATAAAATACATATATATTATATATATACGATATATATATTCACAACTCTTCCATTCCCGCGTAGTTTTAAAAATGCGATTTATTAAACAAATCAACTCAGAGAACAGAGTTAAGTGTCGCTTTAAAACATTAACTTATAGAACATTTTCAGTTAGTTATAGGAGGTTGATTAATATATAATTAAGGTACTTATTATTATGTTCTGCTTAGTAATTATGAAAATGTCATAATTCTGTCCAGTTCAAAGTGCTGCCGCCAGCGACACAATCATGGGGGATATATGGTGCAATACTTACATCTTTTTTATGCGAGCTAAGACAGGCGATGAAAGTTAATCCTACATTTGCATTACGTTTGTCACTTCAGAAAGCATTCTGTGAATTGAATCCTGCACCTCTAAAGGTCAGAACAACACACACACTATTCTTTCTCCTCACACTCACACACATTTACACACACACGCACGCACACACACATTTATTACAATTACTATAGCAGTTAAAAGCATATTAGGTTTGAGCACTAACCAGCGTCTTTTCTTTCTCATCATTTTCTTTAGGGGTTAACTCAAAACCTTTCTTGCCTTTTCCTCCAGTTCTTTCTCAATGGACAAAAAAGAAGAGGGGAAAAAAAGGAAAAATAGCAGTAAAGTTATGCAGAAGTTATTCTATATCCCCTTAGCCAGTCTTAATCCCCGAAAACCTCTTTCTTTTATACCAGAACTGTGCCTCTTTTCTTGTTTTTTGCTTTCCATACAAAATAAAGTCAGTCTGTATTTAATGGTTATGGCTGGATGTGAGGGGGATTTTGCAAATGCGAGGCCTTTTGCTCTGAAATATTGCTCTCTACGTCGTGTGAGTCTACCAACCCACCACGACCTCATATTCTTCCTCGGGTGTCTGACTCGAATGACAAACTAGCTGATTTTTCAGTACATAGCTGGGAAATGTAGTGAGTGATAATAGAGATTTCTCTTTCATTTTTTACGCTTGACTTGGTTATTGTTGCTTTTCTTTTCCCGTGATTCCTTCAGAGGATTAGCTCTGACTTCCCCACTACTGGCGGTCAAAGTGGCCCAAACTCTGGATGACAATTGATGGGGATCAAGGGATTGCTATTCTGCGCCTATAAGAACTGATTTGTGCCGGAGAAACTCATCAAGACGAGGAATAATAACGGCATGTGGGGGAAAAGAGGAGCGCATTCACTTAAAGTGGATGCTCCCAACTTTGCTTTTATCGCCGGGTGAAAAAAAAAGACAAATAAGAATAACGAATTGCTTTTGGCAAACAGCTTCTCATTTTCCTTCTGTAGAGTCGAGTATATATGTATAAATATATAAAAGAGGAAGTCGGTAGGAAAAAGTTAAATATGAGAGTCACTTTCCAAAATGGGTACATACACATTCACTTCACACTTTAGAGTGGCTTCCCTAATACCCTGCTCTCGGGCAAAGCGATCGAGACATACCATTTATTTCTTTTATATACATTTGTAACGTTTAAACTTTCTGAGAACGTGACGATTGTTCATTTATTTTATTTTTCCCGAGACTGTTTGCAGTCTTTCTTATATTATCTGATAATTCCGGTTCTCAGTTTACCTCATTAGGGTCCTGCTGTCCCCTGAACGGAGTTCGTGCCTTCTCCCCGTATCAGTACTGATTCTCTCTGGGGAATGTGGTTTTTCAGAAGTAACAAGTAGTGATGAGATTTTACAAATCTAATTTGAATCGGGGTATGGTATGATAGTTTGGCAGGGTGTGTGCACGAGTATTGCTGCGACTGATTGTCATCCAGGCCGGGGTTGGGAACAGCCATGTACTACTCTGCATGTCGATTTCTGTGACTATGTAGTGGAAATAAAGAAAGAAAGGGATGGGATGATGACAAAAGATATATCAGAAAACGGATGGATATTGTAAGTTATATGGACAATGCAACATTCTGAGGCAATACTGGACGGAAAACGATTAATGAATAGAGTTGATAAACTGGAAATAGTGATGCAAACCAAAACACACGTTTCCTTCCGTTTTGGAGACATATGGTTACTTTAATTTCGTGACTATAAATGTGTGTACATCGTATGGAATCTCAATTCATTTCCACTGTCAGCTGGCACAATTCTGCCTTACATATCTAAAACATCAAATCAGATGATGTGTTAATAGAATCGCAGGTAACCGCGACATTGTAGTGTAATTCCTCGTATAGTCGGCTGCAGGTTCGGATCTTTGATCTACTCTCACAACGGATTTGTCTGATTGATAATTCTCTGTGATTGGTTAAGGGGGATATTTAAATTTTATGCTACGAATCCCGACCCGGATAAGTTTATACGTATTCTGTTCGTACCCCCGTTTTCACTTCGGTTCTCCAAGGACTTGAAAGGATGATCAATGTAAGACTTGTAAACTGAGTTTAAGTAAGTGTATGAATTTGTCCGGCTGAGGATCGGCGAAGCTCGTTGTTACTACCAGAAACTGCTCTATAATCCCCCTCTCCCTTCCCACCGCTTCAAACCTGAACAGGATTAAGCGGACCCGATAATAATAATAATAGTTGGATATTTCTTCATTAGTGCAACTGTCCCACTTATCACTTGAACAGTCGTTTAATCTATTTTACAAAACAACGTATCTCAGTGAAATGAAGCAAATAATTCGCAACTGTCAAACGATTAATTGCATTCCATACAAATAACAGTGGATGCAAGCATCGACGTTTAATGTTTATTGCGCATTTCATGGCACGCCAATCAAAAATGCTTTCCATCATTTCAGATAAGCGATGTATTTCATTAATTTGGATTACAGTCGCGTCCGGGCTCTGTGTGCCGCAAGTGTAGCAGAATGAAATTACGTATATCTCATGTGCTTCCAGAAGGTCTCGTCTCGTTCTATTCTTCGAAAAGCATCTCTCAGCTAAGGTCTTATATGGAGTGGGTAACACGGTGCCGCAGTGCTTAACTACTCTTTATCTGCCTTTGCGCAACTTCTCACCGTTTTAGCGTGCTTTTCCCGAATCTTCCGGTTTTTCTACAAACCCCAAATGATGCGCTTTCAAGTTGATTAGCGTCTTTAAATTGAACGAACGTTGGTGACTGCAGGCGTGAGTAAACGGGAACTGCGATATGGGGGCGTCCTTGGCTGATTTCTGCCTAAAGCCCGACGATGCAGCGTTTGGTACAGATCGACAGACCAATCGTAAAGGTGGTACTGGTCTAAGCAGGCTGTGCAAGTGGATGGATGTGTAGTTTTTATTACGTTCGATTTTCATACATATATGTTAGTAAGCTGATGAAAACCTTTTGTCACATCTACTAGAATGATCGTGCTCCTGCAAACACACTGTTGTAAGAACAGTCCAAACACTTCACATCTGCATCATGTTACCAAATTCATCATTACAGGTCAGCCGAGCAGAATATTTGCCAAAAATAAGAAGGCTGTGGTGCTGCTCGCTGCCGCAGCGAACCACACTGTCACCTCACAATGTTTTAGTTCGATTCCCATCTGTGGTTCCTCCTGTTTAAAACCAGCATTTGATCATTGTGTTAACTGCCAAGATTAACGACTCTAATGTTCTAGCTCGTGCTTGTTAATGGTTGCACTAAGTGATGCTCTGTCTAAAGCTGGTTCCTTACTTTTATGTTATGGTGCCATGCCGTACTTTAACTAAATCTTTCGGGAAAATGATGCCGGCGTGAATGGAATAGCCCACAAACTTCCCAAGAGTTGACCTTTCAGTCCAGTTGTCAAAAGTCGCAGACGTAATACTGTAGTAATAACCTCAAACGTAACAGCATTTGAACCCTCAATTGGCGTTAACAAAATCTTAGAATCAATGCAGGGAACATTTATGAAAGGAAATCTGCTGATTTCCATTAATTAGGTTGTACACATAAAATCCAACCGTTTGTTAAAATACTGGCAGACTGTGCCATTCATGTTATTGACAGGGCAAGTAAAATAATGTTTTGTGATTTTTTTCTATCGCCGTAACCATACAATTTGCACTCAATAGTCAAAATTAATCGAATACAATAAAACACGTTTCGGGTGAAAGTGCAGTTAATGCGACGCGGGTACGGAGCAGCCGGCTTTGGGCTGTCTGTGTAAACTGGGTGGCTCGATCTGTGAACACAGACTGGGAATAATTAACAAACACGCAGCCAGAAGAAGCGACACAAAGAGGGCTTTGACTTCATCACTGCTGGTCGCCTCCAGAGATGGCATAGCGCTGATACCGCCCGACATAGTCCTGCATCTATCACCTCTCACTGCTCCTTAAACAACAGCCAGAGACGTCTTGTTTCATAACAAGACACGAAGCTGACTTCTTTCAGCTCCACTGAACTGAAAATAAAACCTCCAGTGATTGGGAAAAAAGCTTTGGGTGGTTGAGTGAGTGGGTGTGTGCCAGGGAAACCAGGGAAAATAAAGTTGTCTCTCCGCAATATAACGACACCAAGCTATAAAGTGAAAGATATATATATATATATATATATATATATATATATATATATATATATATATATATATATATATATCAGTTGTCAAAGTGTAACATCTGGATGTTACTGAGTTTTTTGTAATCTTTCCACAAACAGCAGAAACATAAAAAATAATTACAGCTTAGGTGAATTTACTGTAGGATTCTATTTCTGAGCTATTTCTAATATTTAAAACGAGACCGACAGCTTTCAATATACCTGCGATTAATCAGGATCCTCGTACTCACAGCAGATCGGCTATAAAGACCAAATTGACTCAACTAACGACAGCCAGGGTCTTGCACGATAATGAACAATGGTACGGTTATTATTATTATTATTATTATTATTATTATTATTATTATTATTATTATTATTATTATTATTATTATTATTGCTACTATTGGGTATTTAGTTGTTGTTGTTGTTGCTGTTGCTGTTGTGGTGGTGGGTGTGATGGTGGTCGTGGTTACACACCTGCGAGAAACTCAGGTCCACTTCTAAACTAACCTTCTTTGCACAAGCACTTTACATGAAAATAATATTCAATAGCATAAAAAGTATACGTTTTTTCTTTATATTGTGAAAATATATACACATTCTGTTAATCAAGAGAGTGGTGAGATTATTTATTTATACTTATGTTTTATTTGGAAAAGAAACATGAAAACCTTGATCAAATATATTAGTATACAATTTAAGGGGTTGGACTAGGGACTTCAAACCTTGAGTTTGTGGGTTCAAATCCCACAACTGACACTGTATGAAAATAAGAAAATCACTTCACCTTCTGGACAAAATAAATATATATATATATATATATATATATATATATATATATATATATATATATATATATATATATATATATATATATATATATATATAGAGAGAGAGAGAGAGAGAGAGAGAGAGAGAGAGAGAGAGAGAGACTGTATTAAAACATCCAAATGCAAAACTTGTTACACACACATATATAAATAAATATGTAACTAATTCTATTTGAATGTTGTATGTCGCATTGGATAGTCATCAGCCAAATAACAACAATAACAATAATGATAATACACAGTAGAAAAACAATGTATAGTTAAATTATAGTTACTGCTGCATTAAGGTAACCTGTCTCATTATTGTTTAAGTTGATATACTGTAGTTGATACATAGCTGTAAGTCAATTTCTGTGCACTATCAATAAACTCACTTCATGCATTAGTATGCTTATTTTCTGGGATACCAGAAAGAAACTGATTGGATGACTTTTAGAGAAAAAAAAATCACATCAATAAATTTGAATGTTGTTTGTATACTTACTGACAATTACCATTGGTACGAAACTTACAAAGTGTTTTATTTGATTTGGAGAAGAAGCAAAATAGTCTTAAGTGCATTCATATATTTTTCTTGTTAAATTTCTATTCTACAGTGATTATTTTTGGTAGTGATAATAATATTAATACAATAATCATTTTAAGACTTAGGTATATACAATTGATGATGAGGATGATGATGATATATACTGTATATGTGTGGCATTCCCTTTTTTCAATTGCTGTATGAACACATTCATTTCAAGTATGGGACATTCTTATCATAGTTAATATTCTTGTACATTTGAAATATAAGTTGTTATGACTTTTGGACAAATCAGTTAAACCCATTGAAATTTTATGAGCATGTTAAGAAATGCAATATTTGACAAGTGGAAGGCAGGCCTCAGTAGCCTGATACAACACTCAGGACTTAGTACGCAGACTTTGCCTTTGTTAGCCTTGTTGGGAGTGCCTTTAACGTGGTCCCCCTTTTAAAATCCCCCATACCTCCTTGTTAGTGGCCAGCTCTGAACTTTTGAAGAGCATTTTTGTGTGAGTCAGGGCTCATTCACTCGGGTTCTTTTGTAGGACTTTCTTCTTTTCAGTTCTCAGTGTGTTACACCAATTAAAGGACGACGTGCTGTAAATGTAATGGCCCGAGGAGTGATTGTTTTTGACAAGCAACAAAACACATAGATCCACCCCTTAGATTAGACTGTTGAAGGGGGGTTCATGCCGGTCAGTTGACTGAATGGTTCATGAACTGTAATTCGGGGACTGTGTGAAAGAAAGGTCCTTTTCTGAAAGGAAGAACGAGTAGCATCTAACGGGATGAAGGGCGCTATTGGACCTGCCATGTCATTTAAGAAATAGATGTCAGCTAGTTGCTTGCATGATACTAAACATACATGCTGAAAAAAAAGTTTTCAGCTCCAGTGGTCATGTTTGTTAACTAGTTGCCTCAGACAGCTGACAGATATGGACAAAAACAGAGTCACACATTGCCTGTCCGTATTGACAGTGATTTCTAAAGCAAAACAGTGTGAGAGAGACTATGCTTCTTCTGAGAACAGCCTGCCCTTGTCATGTACAACCAACTAATGCATTCCCATGGAAGCTCAAAAAGCGCTCATACCAGGCCTCTATTTAGCAGGAGCACACAGTGGCTTTACGCTTGAATTTCTGAAAAGTCAACTCATAAATGCAGACACACACACACACACAGAGAATACACAGTCATCTAGAAAGGTACAACTTGTACTGTGAGGCAGGTGCCAGATCTGGAAATGTCATTAGGTTTTAAAAACCCTAAAGAATTATTGTGCTATTAGAATGGCAAGAAGAAGCTGAAAAAAAACCCCAAATGACTTAATGAATTAATTGGCTATCACAGTTAATTAGGTAAAGGGTATTACTTTAGCTCAGATGTTTCCAAACCAACAGTTTAGTTATGTACAAAAAATAAGGCAAAAGAAATGACAAATAAAACTTTACCATCTTGTCTTTTTTTGCATTACCTTAGCATACCATTTACAAAATTTGAATCATTCAGTTTATTCTATGGTTTTACTGTACTCTCTATATAAAACACTACCAACTTCTTTCTTTCTACTCTACAGTTTCCACCAGGGTCCAGAGTGAAACTAAATAAAAATGGATCCAATAATTTCAGAGTTCATTATTGATGCTGCTGTACTGACTTCATCTCAATGAATGATGCTTCTCACCTAGCTTTCCTTTTTTAAATATCTTTTCATTTTTCAAGAGAACCTTTATGCAAGTAGAAGAGCGTGAGTTTTTTCTGTTTACCAATTACTACAGGGATGGCCCCTAGCTACCCAAACCAAAAGGATGCCAGAAAATGTATTCTATATGTAATAAATCAATTCCTATCATAAACTCAGAACCATATCATAAAATCCTGTAATGAAATGCTTCTTTCATCTCTCATATAAATACAACCTATAAAGACAGTCATGCAGTAGTTACAGTATGTGATTGTGATTAAAGGTTCTCTAACATGTGTCAAGCGTCTCTGAAATAATACCCTCTGGAGACTACACACTCACACCAAATACAAATTAACTTATAAGTCAGTCAGGTTTCTGCCTCAATGAACTAAACTTTGGATAGTCTTTATTCACAAGTGAGCCCATTTAACTGATTTTTTTGATACAATCCTCCTTTTAGTAGTCCCTCAGGTACTCTGCTGCTTTTCTCTGACTATGTTAAGGTATGGCTGCAAAGTTTTGTATGGAGCAGTATGCGACTTTGTGGATTCTGACTCTTGATCCTTTTTAATGGTGTAGAACTGCCTTTGAAACAATTTTGACAAAACAATTGCACTTATTTCAGGCTGGAATGAAACAGCAACATTCAGGGGCCTTGGATTCTTACAGTCCTCTGACCGGAAGGGGTGGGATTAATTGCCCTGTAAGGGGTCTCCTTGCTCCTGTAGGGGAGAAAGAAGACAACACTGTTAGCAACAGTGCATACCTTAGATGAGCCTGGAAGGTTTTCATCTGATTTGCATGCGTGACAATACATATAAATACATATAGTATATATACATTGTAATCACTAGTGTGAGGTTTTGGCTAAGTAGACTGGAGAATTCTGATGGACCCACTCTTAGTAATAAACTCTTCCAACATATCTCTTTCATCCATAAGATGCCACTTTGTACCTTCATTTCAACGTTACTTATACCAGATGTACACAATTTCATTTCTGTGGCAATATTTGGATTCTTGTAACTGAAAAAAAAGATTAATCAGTCAAGTTTTGGTAAATAGCAACAAATAATATACATTTTGTCTTTAACTTATACTTAACACTATCATAACACAACTTTGAAATATGGCTTTACAGCTACGTGTTAGATGGCTGGAAATAGAAAGCAATGACAAAGAGAGCTACAACATTACTGCAGTGACCTCAAATAATGGAAAGGCAGAAGAAAAAGAATATGAAGATGTCTTATAAGATTATATGAAGCTTTCATCATCTAAAGTTAAAAAGCTTTGTGATGTTATAAGTTGCTTTTCATTAAGTAATGTACTCCTGAAGTTTATCTACACTGGAAGTTATTAGTATAGAAAAGAATGATTCTTAGGAATATAAACATGTTTACATTAAATGTTCTGATATGATAGCATAAAGTATAGATTCATCCCCTGTTTACTCCTTAAATTAAGAATGCCACAAAATGTATGAAATCCTCCAGCCATTCATTTCCTTCTTATTCCTTTTACTGAGTTTTTTTTGAAAATCAATATAATATAATTTCAGTTATAGAGTATCCTTCTATCAATTCAGATATTTCTCCTATACATAACGATCATTCTTATGTCATGATCTGTCCATGTTCACGTTTGTTTTCTTGCTGTTTTTGGCCATTTTCTTTTATTTTTAACACTGTACTTGATACTTTATCCTTTATATATATATATTTTTTATTTTTTGTTGTCACACATTGAGAACATCACTAGATGTGTCACCAAATTTGTATAATGTTCCTGACACCTGTTTGCATGTAAGTAGTATAAGTGCTTCTTTCTCCATTGTCTGTGTAGTGCAAGAGAAGAGTCAAGCATTTTGCGTAAAAAGATTATAAAAATAAATAGATAAGAATTATTAATATAAAAAAGAGCAAGAAAAAACAAAGATATGAACAAGAAATTTTGTATTCAATTTCTTTTGTATGATGAAAAGTTTAAAATGTTTAATAATGGACTCCTTATCATTTGCAGAACAGATTGATAACAATGTTGGTCTAAAACAGAACTAATTTAACTTTTATTATTTTTGGCATTTGACCTCCAAGTATTTGTGTTTGGCTCCACATATGTTGAGACACATTGGTTTTAAATAAATATTATTGCTAGTACTTTATTTTATATTTTTGATTAACAAATGTGTTTAGAGGACAAGCTACCTAACCTAAGAGTTATATGCATCTTAACATCAGCAAAACCAAGGAACTGGTTATTGACTTTCACCACAACAAACAGCCTGTATGTCCGGTCAATATTCAGGGAGTGGATGTAGAGATGGTGCACTCCCACAAGTACTTGGGGGTCCACATTAATGACAGGTTGAACTAGTCTTGTAACATAGGGGGACTATATAAGAAAGGGCAGAGTAGGCCCTTTTTTCTTAGGAGACTGCATTCCCTTAATGTGGGTAGTGACATCCTTCACATCTTCTACAACTCTGTGATGGTTAATGTGATTTTCTATACTGTGTTTTGCAGGGCTGGTAAAATTACTTCAAGAAAGGCCCACTGAATCAACAAGCTAATTAAACGGCAGGGTCAGTTATGAGATGCACTGTGGACTCCCTGGAGGTAGTAGTGGAGGAGAGAATGAAGACATCCTCTCTGACACACTAACACTGAGTACTTTCAGCCAATGAATTATTCAGCAGCAGTGTGTCAAAAATAGCTACTGGGGCTCCTTTATGGCAATACAGCAGTTATGTTAACTGATTCTAAATTAACTAATTTTGAACATGAGTTTGGATATGTGTCTGAGTGGGTCTTGTGATGAATGCTGTTTCCTGCCTGAGCAGCCTTGAGTCGATGCTGCTGGAATAAGCCCTGATCCATTATGATCCTAAATTAGATTAAGTAGATTTCAGAATGTTAAGTTAGGAATTAGACCCCAACTTCATTTTAACAAATACATACGCAGACTTAGTAATATGACTCACTCTTGGAGTATGGTAACATCATACCTCTCTCTATCCTTAAACTTTGAAGCAACAGTTTTTCATGTAGAGACACTTGTTATTCCACTTGAATTAGTATATACTGTATCTCTCAGCAAAATCTTAAAACAAATACATTTATCTAATTACATATATTTTAAATATTAATTATAAGTGCATTATTTCTTCCTACCAATTATAGGTATTGTTGTGATTTAACAGCTCTGTCTATAAAAAGAATTTCAGACAAAAATGGATTAATTTCAGTGATAGGGATAGATTATTAAGAGTCCTTTCAACAAGGTGAAGTTAAACAGCAGTAAGAGTGTTAAACCAACATTTTAAAACAAAGGACTAAATCAAACCCAGAGTCATCGTGTATTCCTGTTCACACTAGAAAGGTGCATTTTCACTATTTTTTCTAGTCAAAAACAGTGGTGTTTCTGCATTAAGGGTCAAAGGGGCACAGCTCCCCTATTATGTTATGCAAATTAACTAATAATCTTCCTCCAGAAATGTAACATAATATTACATTATTTATAACAATCCTCAGCTTTGTCTTATTAGACATTTTCCCCACTTTTCTATGAAATGCCCAATGTAATTACTTGTCTAGAAAAATATTGCTCCTTGTAGAATGTGAATGGGTTTTCATGCTGAGTGCTGCAAGCCTATTTCCAGTAGAGCTGGAACAACAGGCCTTGTGTTGGAATTATTTTTTTTTTAATTTTTCTGATTATTTTAGTATTTCAGTTATTGTTAATGCTTTGATGCATTTTTATGAATTTATCACATCTACCATTTTGATTTCAACTTCATTTTGTGCCTTTTTCTTTCATGGCTGTAGCCATATTGTTTACAGTTACTACAGCTGTGTTCACGTGCCCTTGGACTACTCGGAGCTCTGAGTTGTAACGTTTCACTTTCCCACTTCAGTGCATTCATGTAGGTTTCCAGTTAGACAATTTGGAAAACTGTGAGATCGCTGTTGATTGGTTACTTGGTCTGCCAAAAAAGCAATTAAAGGTAAATGGCATATTTGTGAAAATAAAGAGCAAAATAAACCAAATGGATATGTATCACTTAACTCCAAATGCATTTTGACCAAAAAAAAGCTTATATGTTTTATTTTTAAAAAGTGACTGTCATGAAAAGTCAGCGTTATCTCAGAACTTGGACAATTTGGGTAGCTTTGTATTGTCTGAATTGTCTGAGTTGTGATTTTGAGTTTGTCGAGCACTGAAGGAGTGAAGGTTATCACCTATGTTAAAATCAGGACTGCCTGTTTTTGTTGTTTTATTTTTTATCACATATTTGCACTTTTGAGTTTTCCCTGTCAGCACAAGCCAGCAAAGAGTTACGAAAAATCCAATACAACATGATCTCTTAAAGGCAGCACTAGTAATCTGAAGAAAAAAAAAGAAAAGTTCAATATCAGTAGTGCAGCATTCATAAAACGTTATGCTAGATCTTGATTTTCACCCACCACTGAGGAGAACTGCACTAGAATAGAAAAAGGCACAAAGGAAAGCCTTCCAGGTTGTGGAAAAGATGCCAGCAGTATGATGCTCCTGTCTCCAAGAAGCCCCAAGTCCTGGTGTAGGAAGAACTGGTATGCACTGCTTTTGATTCTAAACTTAAGTTTAGGCAGTTTAAAGTTAACACATTTTTCCAAGCAATGGGTGGTTGCAAGACGCTCATTTTTTATAGTATTTAAATCTAAATGACTATTTTTTGTCACTCTATTTGAAGGCAATATTGGGGAGAATCACAATGATCTCTTACCAATTGAGACAGACTGGCACGAGCATTACATTGTTTGACTGATTTTTGTGGCATGAAAAGTGTGAACTTGCATGTTTCAATAGTCACTAGCTCAAAAGCAACAGATATTATTAGTTAAGTTGATGGTTATGATAGAGAAGCATGCACATTTACATCTGAGTTTTAATACCAAATTGGCATTGCCCTAAAATCAAACTTAACACATGTTAATTTGAAGAGTTAGGATCAGAAATGAAAATAATATTATCTGCATTGTAGGAACCATTTTATTTTGATCTTCTCCTCCAAGTTTCTCAGACCTCTGAACTAATACACTTACAAACCAAATGTGGCTCAATAGCAATTCACAAAATAGGGGAAGCCTTTTGTAATCACTACCAGAGCACACAATGTCTGTCTATGTGTATATTATTTGTATAATTTAATTATTAATTCATGCCTGACATGAAACAGCTTAATCCAAACCAAAACCAACACAGTTTGTTAAATACATAATGCCATTCAATTACCAGATGTGCGTTCCAGAGATAATAGTACACTTTGACGTTCAGACAATGATAAGGTATACATCAAATTGAACAGGCAAAAAAGATTAATTACAGACTGTCCCCAATTTTAATTGTTTGGGGTGAACTTGTAAAATGATAGTACATCAACATCAGGCGATTAGCAATAGTGTCTGAAAGAGAGATGGATCTGAAAGATTTAAAAATTAAGAGATATAATGTGAAAGAAGATGCCAAAGTTTGGTATTGTGCTTGTGGAACTGTTTCACTTCTAAAAGCCTCTTGGGAACATTCATAAAATTTAAAGGAGATATATATGTAACAATATTATGGAAGACACAAGTTTCTCTTCGGCATTAAGTTTATCAGACTTGCAATTTCAGACATTGTTAATGGCTAAAATAACATGGTTATTGATTGATCTTGAGTGTTGAGATATCAGGTACATTGGAGCTGTTTATAAGTAATTTTGTAAAATACAAATCTATAGTATATGCTATGGTGAAAGAGCTGGAGTTTTTGCCAGAAACATCAATGACTGAATTACGTTTGTGTATTCTGTATGAATAGTAAACACAGTTGATGACTACATGCTTGTGGGTCTCATCATAAATTATGACTTGTCCATTGGTGAAGCCTGACTAATTCACAATGATATTATTTTTGGTAGAATTAGTCAAATAGAATTTGCAAGTTTTGTTGAGCTGAATGGTCTTTTCTCATCAACATTGTTGCACCAAAACCATTCAAGGTTGACTTTAACAAAGGCAAAAAAGTTACTATCATTTTTAAAAGTCAATGGCCAGGTTGTAGAAGAAGCTTAAAATTTCAAGTTTCTGGATATTACTATTTCCTGCACACTAATATGAGAGATCAACACATCATTTATGGTTAAAACAGATTACCATAGTTTGCTTCTCTTTTTAAGACAGTTAAAGAAGTTCAGAATGTCATGGCAGCAAGGTGTTTTGAACTTCTCGGTGAAGGTTTGCTGTTGCAATGTCTTCGTCAAAATCAGCAGATATTTGCATCATCTACAGTTTCCTAGCAGAGCAACCTCAGTGTAAATTTTGCAAATTCTTCCTCCATTTTCATGGTTTTCTCTGTGTACTTTGCTTTTTCCATTGTCCAAAGGTTTGTATTTACAAGGATTTGTAAGTCCAAATTGACTTGAAGTGAATGCATAAGAATCATAGTCAGTGTTTTTTGTGATGAACTGAAGTCTCTTTAAAATGTGTTGCAGCATTGCACTCCAAGTTCTTAGGACTCTATAATGAAAAAGACAGATTCTGAAAATGGATGATAGTTGGAGTTTATAGCATTGTTAATTCAGATTTTAAAGGAAGTCAAATTAGGGAAAATGAAAACCACTCGTTGGATGTTTCCTCTTAATTTAATCTATTTTAACTGAACAAAATTGATAATAGCCAGAGTGTAGGCAGTACATAACATATATGATTGGCCAGCATAGTGATACAATGTTAAGCACTGATGCTTCTCATCTCTTTGGACATGGGTTCACTCCCTCTCTGTATGAAGTTTGCATGCTTTTCCTTTTATCTGCATGCTTTTTTTCAGCCATACCTCTCTCCACCCAAATCCCTAAAATGTACATGCACAGTTATTTGTAGTTTTTATACTGATTCAATTGGAAGGTAGCCGGTTCGAATCCCGTAAACGCCAAAAGTGACTCTGCTCTGTTGGGCCCTTGAGCAAGGCCCTTAACCTGCAATTGCTCCGTCCTGGGTATGACGTTAATCTGCATCCAGCCCTGCACGTAGGCCCTCCAATCTGCAGGGAAAAACCTGGGTGTTGGTGGCAGAATAAGCACTCCAGCCACCATAAAAAAACCTCACACTGGTTCCATTCCATCTGAACTAGTGTGGTGCTGAGGTGTCACCTGTTGCATGCATGCACTCGGGTCCTAATCTGGATCCTGAGTTGGTTTGTCGTGTGGTGGGTGCGTCAATGCACTTTATCAGCGCGTGCTCCTAACCTCTCTCCTCTCTCAGTGTAAGTGAGTGTGGGACTGTCCTCTCATTATTGTTTGACTGCTGGTTAAGGAAAAAAGAAGAAATTCAGGGTTTTGAATCTTAAAAATCAAGTCAAGTAACATTAAGGGAAAGCAATATGTTCCACTAGCAACAATAATCAAACAAGTGGCTGGAATGAAAACCTGCAGCCATGGTGGCCCTCCAGGACCTGAGTGTGACACTTCTGCATTGGTCCTACATACTCAAACAAATAGAGAATTGGTTGAGCAAGTCAAATCCTACAAGTACATCACTTTAGATTTTATGTTCATTCCCGAATTACATTTAGGAAATGTCAACAAAGGTTGAATAATATCAGTATTGTTTGCGATGTTCCATGAATCTGTTTTGAAGTGTATTCTAGTTGGTGTATTTTGGAAACATTTGTGCTGCTCATGAAGTTACACTGCAATTACACAATTAAAGCAGCAGAGTGATAAGGGTTGATCAAATGTGTACAACTATATGCAGGCCTTGTCCTAAAAAAGTTTAATTCAATTCTTAGTGATTCTACTTATCCTCTGCACTATTAGTCTGACAGTGATAGAATCTTTCAGTACAGGACACAAACCATACAATGTAAAAATTCATTTGTATATTTAGTAAACAAAAGCAATATGCATTTTTGTGTTAAATCTACAAATATGTGTTGCTTTGTTTGTGTGTTACGTCTTGTCGTATTCAAATCTAATGTACAAGGTGAATTGGATTTCCCATTGAGGAATAATAAAGTTCACGTTGACCTATATGAATAGTTGTATATATTGTAGTTCCTATTAGGACCCCTCGGTTTTTCAGATCATAGGACATAGTTTATTCCAAGTTTGCATAATGACAAAGGTGCACTGTTATCCCACTTTTGTTTTCTGCTATGTTGTATGTGTTTCTGTACAGTAGATTCATAATGACTCTTCAAGGAAACATTCTAGTAATGTACTTGAAAGGAATTTTGAGCATTCATCTCTGAGAAAATTATTTCATTTTTGTTTCTTCGCATTCTTAAATGTATTACATTAAACACACAACTATATTGTAGTGCAGTGCAACTATTCATACAGAAACAAAGTTTTTGCACCATTTTTTAATATTTATTTGCAATTTGTTTGCAATCATCGTCCACGTCAAAAAACATGCCATATATTGGCTATAATACTTTTGCTGAAAAGAGTAGGAAACACATATGTAAGAGTATTAGAGATTTGACACAAACATTTAGAGATGTTAACATAATAACTGCATAGTTCTTTCTTTTACCATTTTACTTTACATTACCTCATAATTATGTACAGTTTAAACAAGTGGGTAGGGTGCCAGTTAAAATTTTACTTCAGTTTTTTGTTTTCCTTTTTTCTTTTTGTGCTGTTAATTTCTCCAATTCTTTGCTGAATATGCAAAAAGACATCTTTTCCATATAAACTCTACTATTAAAATCAAGGCTTCAGAAAAGAGATTTGCAACATGCTACAGAATGTAACTATAGCTGTCTACTAATCAGACTTAAATTTATATTTACACTTTTGAAAAAAAAAGACTGAAATTATTACAACTCACATTTTCATTTTTGGAAGAAAGTGTGAATGCTTGCACACAGTTCATCGTTTGAGTAATGAGAGTGATTCTGCCTGTTTTTGGATGTTTTTAGGAGAAGTCAGCGTACTTTGTCTAATGCAGTCTCTTTGGTGTCGCTAAATGCTCAAGGTCACTTTCATTGTGGGTTGCAAAAGCATCACATCAGGTGCAATAAACAAGAGACTGACAAACCACAGCATTTTCATGGAGGGGAGTCTAACAAAAGCACTAGACAAACACTGTTTATCCTCTAATAATTATTTTGTCTAGGGGCATTGAAAAACAAATTGTGCACAAAGGCAAAGTTACAGTTTTAAAGGAAAGCTGATTTGTAAATCATTTGTCGGAAAGCTCTCTCCAAAAGAAAAGAGGCTGGAAGGATTTGGCAGAGATTGAGTAATGTTAACTTTGAATGGCTCCTGTAGCTTTAGGGCGGTGTGCCTCTCCCCCTGAGCCTCCAGGTCGACCGCACATTACATCATGTTGAAAGTATGCCATATACCCTGAGAATCGGAGCTGTCACAATTGGCGGCTATTTCATTAAACTGTACGTTGCTGAAACCCATACTTTCTCCCAAATCCACTCCTTTTAACGGGGTATTGTTGGGAGGGTCTGATCAAAACTGTCGCCCGCCAACCACAGGCTTTCTGTAAATTCAATAAGGCCACCTTAAAGATTTTCCTAATTAATGGATGACATCTTTGGCTAGAGGAGATGCGAGGTATTTTGCTCCAACTTGGTCTTTGTTAACCTCCTAATTAACTTTCGTAGGTCACCCAGGTCTCCCCAACCTTAAAGTGAAGAGGGCCTTTGTGCAAGGAGTTGTAAACTTACTTTTTTGCCTGGGTACTTAAAAGAGAGAGCTACTATAGACATAGAAAATATCTCATTTAAAGTCTGTGTGACTAAAATATATGCACAAGTTCCAGCAGATAAGGTTTACAAGACTCTGCAACACAGGCACAGTTCCACTGAGACATTATTTACTTAATAGCAATATCACTATATTTGCTTTAACAAATAAAGAGATATAGATGACACTATTTTGCACTATTTGAAAAGTATTTATTGATACAAAATGTTTAATAGTGTTAATATTGGTTACTGCAGCAGGATTATAGTAATGTATTGATGGGCAAAATCTTTTAACTTTTGGCCTTTAATGAAAGTTATTCATTAATTAATATAATGTTTGATTAATTATTTCAAATTCTGACTTGATTTTAAAAATAGTTAATGATGCTGCATTAACATCTAGTGCACGACAAATTAATGTTGAAATAATGTTACATACAGTATATGATGATTTATACTGATTATACTCTGAAATGCATTTGGACAAAGATGAGATGACTCATCAGAGATATAAAATACATCTGCTCAAAATGCATCTTTTGTTTTCTTAAAAGACAGATTCTTTTTGAAGTGTCATTTTTAATTGAATTGCATTAGCCAATGCTGACATTTTCATTTCCTGAATCTTACACAGAAAGCATACTAGTGCAGGGCATACACCTACAGTTGTTCAATATGGAATCATCCAAAATACTTTGGTATATGGCATAAGATGGATATACCTGGAATAAACTTGTGTGAATATCGAGAGAATGTTCCAACTCCACACAGTAATTGACCAAGCTGAAGATAAAACCTTTGTTCTTTAGAGCTGTGCTATCTTTTGCACCACGGGCCACTCTTGATCAGTGCTAGGATTATTCATTTATATTACAATAGTTAACTGTTAATATTTACTTGATTGATGTAGACAACACACATATTGTACATTAGAAAAATTAGGGTTAAGGTTATGGGAGTATTATGTATCTTCCATAATTTTATTTTGTCAGTGTTCATTTTGTCTCCTCATTTGATACATGCTGGGAGAACTTTGCAAACCACTGGCAGGAAGAATGAGAACTCTGAGTATCTCAGAGCCTGTACTGCTTTCTAAAAGTGCATCATGAAGGACACACTCAGGAAAGGATATTGGATTGACTATTGAGCACACCCACTCAATAAAGGTCAGAGCTGAGGCAAGAGGGTCACCTTTTCAAGTCACATGGTCATGAATTAATATAGAAAGAATCCAGAGAAGTGCTTTATTCATTTGCTAGATTCCCTCTGGGATGTGTGGAGCATCCTCCCAGAGGGAGGACTAAAATGTCGAATTGGCCAGTAATATTGAGAGCCCCACTCTGTTAACTTGGGACGCAGGAATACCAGAAAATAAAGGGATCTAACCATGCCTGGACATACTTCATGACCTGAAGTGTTTGATTGTTGAGTAATCCCTAGTGCTCATAATCATCCCCACAAGGGATTAGAAATTCCCTCCAAAAGATAGTGTGAACAGAGATTTTCAGAAACAGAGGGTAATAAACTCACTATTTTCATTCTGGCATAGGAAATAAGCATTTGCAAAAATGCAGATCTCAAGAAAAATATAGCTAGGAGAAGAGCTTATGTCCTAGTCCTTATTCGATTAAATGAGAAATGAGAGTAAAGAACTTATTAAATCTTAAATCTGTATAGATGAACGTCAACACTTTCTAGGGTTAGTTCTTACACTCATTGTCACTAACATACGCATCAGCTGACAATGCCCCTGTAAAGGAATAAGTAGGTTCAAAAAATGAACTAATGGGTGATCAGGTTGCCCTTGAGGTTTACTCAATACCTAACACTAGCTTTAGCGAAGAAGTGCATTTCTTACTAATGCCAACAGGTAGTGTAGACTATGAAAAACTTTTGACCCTCTGCTATGACTATAGATGAGATATTAACAATAGGACAGTGAGTTTTGAGTTGGGAGGAGTGGAGCAGTAAGCAGGATAAATAAGACATCTAATGACCATTTGTAAGGAACTGATAAGACATTTACTTTTTATTCTAAAATATTGGTTGGTCATCTATTAAAGAATTTAGCACAGTACAGTGTACATTACTTTGAACGACACTAACTTCAAACATTCCAGAGGTTGAACACTAAATTCAAGAGAAATTTGATCCAAAGTTTGAACAATGCTTCTAGGTTTGAATTGTGCGTGCAGTGAAAAAAATGCAGCAAATAATGGCGCTTATGCTGCGAATTTAAACGCTATCTGTTGCGTGCCCAAGTTGTCTCTCACTCTCACTGTGAAAGAATCTCTTGCATTATTCGCATGTGTTTTCAGTCCTTTTTTCACTTTATTTCTGCTGTGTATGGTTATATACATAACCCCTATCTATTAACCATGGCATCCAAGAAGAGTGTGGAAGCAACAAAGCCTAAGAAGAAGATTGTAGTATCAATGATTGAGGTGAAAAGTAACTTATGGTGAAGCATGAATGTGGTACACGTGTGGCGGATGTGGCGGCCATGTTTAAGATACCAAAGTTGACTCCCCATTCAAACAGTAACCTTTCTCTTCCTCTCCACCAGCCACACGGGACATCACCAATCCTCACTAAGGTATAGTAAATGCAATTTTCATTTTATTACACAGCATTTACATATTTTATTAATCATTTTCATGTTAGAAATTATTATTCAGAACATTTAATTGTGTTATTTTACCTTAATTTATGTGTATTTGCTATTTAGGTTTATAGAAATGGGTATTGTTTCGGGTCTGGGAAAGGATTATTTCACTTTCCATTATTTCTAATGGGGAAAATTGATTCAGACATCAAATAATTCCGAGTTCAAACAGCCTCCTGAAACTACATAAATTTGAAAAATGAGGCACCAATGTATTGTGAAGAACAAAATGCCAACGTAAAAAAAGTTGAGCCTTGATGTTAATCATATGACTATTGGGACATTAGTGACTTAGACTCAATTTGCCATTTTCCATGCCAGTTGAACTAACTTTCTGAGATTGTTAAAAAAAAAAAAGTATTGCAGAGGCTCCAGGGTCCAGACCAGAGAGGGACCCACTACTCAGTTAGGCACAGACTGTACAAGCAGGTGGGAGTACCTGTAGAAGCCAGCTAAAAAGTAGCCCCATGGATAGAGTTGGAAGAAAGGCACTTGATAGCCTCTCCTGGATGCTAAAGCCCATCGTCCTGGATGCATGGCCACCTGTGAGCCTCCAATGTGGATCCTGGCTTCGGTCAGCTCACAAAGCCAAGGAATAGTAATGCATATGAGTCACCTCTGACCCCATGTGAGTGGAGTGAGGTGGAGCTGGGTGGCACGTGTAAACAGATAAAGTGACAAAACAGCAGACAGTGCATGTCACCGATGAAGACCTGAGCGGCATGTCAAAGGAGGAACTGAAGATACCAAAAGTTCTTTTTTGGGCCACTCACCAGCACTCAGGTGAAGAGGCTAATTCCACTCCTTTGTCTGTCACACTCCTGTAACATTAATACTATTTTTATAAAAAAAGGAAAAACTCCAGAAATCATGACATTTAATGTTATTTCGGTGCTGTTTGTTTCACGGCTGCTTTCTGTATTTGCTCCCATGAGGGCTACCATTGTGCAGATTTTGGATCTCAAGATGCTGTATGCTGCTAGCCATGTGATTAGTGGATTCTGTGACATGTGACATTATCACTGTCACACTATAAATGATAGCTGTGCACATTAGCATATTATATAGCACCCAAGAATATAAAGGAAAGATTCTGTGAGAAATTTATGCTCAAAAAACAAACTAAGTTTAAGTTAGAACCTTGTCTATATTTAACTTTGTTCTTCAACTTCTAGGCAGAGTGGTAGGTCTGAGGCTAGGGATCTGCTCCAGCAATCGGAAGATTACCGATTTGAATCCCGTAAATGCCAGAAGTGATTCCGCTCCATTGGGCCCTTGAGCAAGGCCCTTAACCTGCAATTGCTCCATCCTGGGTATGAAATTAATCCACGTCCAGCTCTCCAAGCAGGTCCTCCAATTTGCAGAGAGAACTTGGGGGTTAGTGGCAGGATTGGCCCTCCAGCCACTGTAAAAAACCTCACACTGTGCCATTCCATCCTAACTAGTGTGGTGCTGAGGTGTCACCTGTTGCATGGCTGCATGCGGGTCCTAATTTGGGATGCTGAGGGGGTTCGCCATTGATGGGTGTGGCAACGCCCTATATCAGTACGTGCTCCCAATCTTTTCAATTTAGAGTAGCTCTTTGTACTTGGTAATCGACTTTTACATTTAATGTACCAGGCTTTAAAATGTCTTTGATATTCTTCTATATAATCACTAAAGAAAGACTTTCCAGAACTCAGCCACTCTTAAGAAAAAAACTGTCCAAGAGGACTTGCCTTTTGTTAATTTGAAGGACTACCCAACACCTGAAGACCAAGAGTTTTAAAGCCATTTGAGCTAGTAGATTTACTGAGCTTAGTGTCGGCAGGTGAATTTGGGCAACTACTCAAAAGGCTAGATATAAAGGCCAGGTATAGTATATGTAACAGATGGAAATGGGAAGTGAAGTAGTTAGTGCTTTTGAAACTAATGGCAGATGAACAAGAGGGTGAACCAGTCACTTGGTAGATAATTGTTCAAGGAAGGTCCTGAGTAGTAGCAATGATTTGTTTACTATTGGTAAGCTGTGCTGTCTCGTTGGTTATCTCCCCTTTGTGTGGTTTAGTTTTAATATTAAATCTTTGCATTTTGGACATCTGGAGATGATATAAGGTTCCTATTCATCTTACACTTTGCAAGTTTATCACACCATGACAATACAGAGTATGAAATGCAGGCATTACATGATGAATTTCAATATCTTTAAAGATGATCTGTATGTAAAAACAGGAGAACTGCATTCCATAACAAACAGCCACAATATATACATAAATTAACTTCCAAGACTGCTACAGAGCAGAACATCAAAGTTGTTTTGCAGAACACAAGCCATTCATTTTCCCATTTTGGTAAATTGGCAAGTATTGTTAGTTGTTCTAGGAATAAAGTAATGGATTCCCAAACAGCACAAAAATTTCATATGGGTAAATAAATAATTTTTCATCTTGTTCTCCATACATCATCAGGTTTATGCATAGCAAGCATTCTGTATAATGAAATCAATAAGTCTGTTCCAGAGGGGGAAACTCTACCATTTTCAAATAATGTAGAATGCCTGTAACTGATATGGTTTAGGTTATAGTCATTCCCTTTCAAATGCATAATCAACACTTGCTACTACTTAATGGCCCCTTATGAACACGTACCTTTCATGTTGCAGGACTGCTCACCTGCCAAGATGGCTGTCTTTAAGAGCAATAATGCCAATAACCACAGAGACATGAGAGCCTGTCTAGTATGATGAACGTGAACACAAATTCATCCATCAGCAATGGCCTTCTCAGTCACCAGAACTGGACCCATTTGAGCTTTTAAGGAAAATTGCAGAATGTCACTTCTGCTCATTTGTATTACCTCCATTAAATTATACGTTTACTGGCTTTCTCATAGAGTATTGGTTTTTATTTCTGTTATGTTTAATTTCACATGCTGACAGATCCAAAGATCTGCTGTTCCTCTTAAACTTATATTAACTGACTTTACATTGGTGAGTGCAGCACTAAGCTTACATTGAATGTCTGTTCCTGCATGTATATGCACCTCATTTGAGCACAGTAGCTTTTTTACTTTTCTTCTGTGACTTGCTAGAAGAAGGGACCTCAACCTTATTATTTGCACAGCAGGGTCTTAAACTGAGACAGAATCATGTTATCACTTGTGCAGAACGACTTTTGTTCATGCATCATCAGAATGTGTTATTGCTGGTGATTGTTTTCAAGACTTAGAGGGCTTCATTTTCTCCCCATATTCAATGAGGTAGGAACATCAAGTTGGGATGAACCAGAATGTACATTTCTGGCAGCCTTAATGTTATTATGTCCACAGATAAGGAAAAGGTTTTTTATTTGTGCTACATTTATTAATTTTTCAGCCCTTGCTTTTATCTAGTTAAACATTTCTAAATAAATCTTGAGTTATCTACAGCAAAACTTAGACTTCTCTTGCTTTCCGCTCACATCCCAAGTGTTTCAGGCCCCTATTATGATAGCAATGAGTGGTCCCCAATTTTGCAAATGGCAATATAGAAGACAAATTAAACTTGATATACAGTAAGAATATTTTGTTATTAAACATACACATTTATTTATTTTTATAGTTATTTATAGATATTATAGTGTTATTTTTGGATTTGCTTATATGGTCATAATAAAAGAGATTAACGAATATACAAATTATATCAACACAACTAGTAAATTAAAAAATTATACAAAGCTCCATCATGCTACAACTTAAAGAAAAAAAAATGAAAAAAAATCTGTGTTTTCAATGTGTTTACCTCAAATAAAAATATAGTAGCTCCAGGCTGGTCTTCAGTACAAAGCACAACTTAGCAATTAACTGAATTAAATGCAGCAATGACACAAATTATTTTCTTGGCTGATGCTGACTGCTGAGTGTCTTAGGTACAAGTTGCTTTTGCCAAAAAGCTGAACTGCAACAAAAGAGGCAGAAAAATAACTAGCATATATTTGTGCTCCCATCTGCTGTCTAAAGCTTTTACCCAGTTCAAGGTTGTTGCAATCCAGTGTCTATCCTAGCAGCATTGAAATGGAAGGCAGAATCCACCACTGGACAAGAGAGTCAATGCATTGTAGAGCAGATTCAGGCATGCACACTTACTCACTTGAAACAGGGACAATCAGGAGTTATGAGTTCCTACTAATCTGCAAGCCTTTGGAATGTGGGAGGAAAACTAGAATACCCAAAATATATGCAGCAAAAAGCGAGAATGTGCAAATTCCATACAGACAGTGCCTAGACCGAGATTTAAACCTAGGGCAGTAGAAATGTAAGGCACAAGAACTAATCACTAACTAACTACACCCCCATGCTGCCAGACAGCTTTAGCAGTCATTTTTCTTGTCTCATCTTGACTCGTTTACTATATAGCCTAACTACATCCCAACCATAAAATCATCACTCTTGGTCACCTTTTAAGTCCAAAGTCAAAACACTACTTACAGGGTGTTTCAACATAACCCATTGGGTTAGGTCAGAGGTGCCCAATGCGTTGATTGCAATCAACCGGTAGATTGTAAAGGTAGTGCAGGTAGATTGCGTTGCATTCAAAAAAAAATTTTTTTAAATGTTAGCCTATCATATATCCTCCCTATGGCATTTGCCACTTGATTGACATACAGGGCGGCCAGACTGAGATCTCCTTTCTTCTAAGACACTGGTCATCCTGCACGCATGATCAAACACGTGAGCTACTGCAAAACTCCGGCTGTGATCTAGTCAGCCTTCCAATTTATATCGACTAAAGAAGGGATTCAAAAAAAATTTGTTTGGGGAGGTTATGGGCTTTATGTGGAATTGTAAGAGGATTTTTTTCTCACAATGTCACAATCGAAGTGTGTTTGTCTGATCTGTCAATCTATCATTGCTATTCCAAAGAAGGAAAATGTGGAAAGGCACTTTGAACTGTTCATAAAAACTACGAAACTGACTTCCTTCCGAAAAGCGATCTGAGAAAGAGAAAGGAGAGGGAACTAAAATCGCAGTTAAATCGGACAGCTGTCATTTTTCATTCGGCTGAATTCAAAAGCTTCTTTACTGCATTATTTGGCTGTACTTATTTATGCGAGTTAGCCTTTTCCCACATGACGATTATTAAATCCAAATACTGTAGTGACCATAAATGTATTGAATTGTTATTGTGCCATAAAGGTTATTCAGTTATGCAAGGTACGACAACATATATTTTATGTATAAAGTATACTCAGTATATATATACAGTGTATATATATAGCATTTTTAATGTAGGTAGATCATTTCGACTTGGTCATTTTAAAAGCAGCTTGCAAGCCGAAAAATTGTGGGCACCCCTGGGTTAGGTGATCAATAGTTCCTTGGACATGCCTTGAACCACCATATTCTACTGTCTCTTCTCTTATAATCTCATCTCTTATCATGGTTTCTCCATTTATGTAGCACCTGTACTGTAATTAGACCCATTGCCCAACCTCTAAATTACTGACACTAAATCCCTTATTTAATTAAACACTCATGTGATTACTGGAGCATATATGTATTTATTCAGACAAGGTTGTACCCCCAAAACAACAGACACTCAAATAAGAAGAGCTACAGCCATACCCAGAGACAACTTCCTAGAATACAAAACAAAGACAAGAAGAACCACATCCCCCTTGTTGTCACCTACAACCCACATCTTGAAGCACTTTGAAAAATTATAAAAGAACTTCATCCAATGCTACACAATGACCAAACAGTGAAAAATGTATTTCCAGAACCTCCCCTCTTGGCATACAGACAACTGCCAAACCTGCAGCAACTAATTGTCCAAAGCACCCTAAGTGAGCCAACAGAAAATGGTACATCTCCCTGCCTACAGAATAGATGTAAAACATGTGCTCACATGTATAATACAGACCGTGTGATCATACCACACTGCCGACTAGAACATCGCATAAAGGGATCATTCTCCTGCAGATCATCTAATGTGGTCTACCTAATTCTCTGTATGACATGTCCTGACACTGCACTCTATATGGGAGAAACTGGGCAAACACTCCACCACAGAATGAATTTACACAAGTTCCACATTAAACGTGGCAACAGAGATGTTCCTCTAGCAGCCCACTTTAACAGACATGGACACTCTGAGAGGGACTTTAAAGTCACAGTGCTTATGGGCCACTTCAGAACACAGCAAGGGAGAAAAGAATGGGAAGTTAAACGCATGCTAAAATGTAACACATTACAACATGGTTTAAATAGAGACAAGAGTTTTATGGCCAGACATGAGGATTGTTTGCATCTCTCGACTGTCCCAGACAGCCTGTCTACAGACCTACATTGTATTGAAAAACTCATCAGAAACTTCAAAAGACTTTGGCTGGACAGTTATCTTATCAAAGGATCTTGACTATACATTGTTCTCCTCTCTTGCTTAATGAATCTTAGCCTGAAGAGGTCTATTCATTTTTTACATTTAAGATGTCTCACTTAGAGGTTTTCCAATGTTGTATCTGTCCTAGTTTCTGTATAAGCACAGGGAACTCCAGTTTCTGTATTACATCTTGCCTGAAGGAGGGGTCTGAGTTGCCGCGAAAGGTTGCATATTGTAATCTTTTTAGTTAGCCAATAAAAGGTGTGATTTTTCTTGACTTCTTGATACATTCAGTGCAAACCCTAGTAATAGAACTTGATCATTGACTGCTTTTCATTATCAAAAGGAGCTGCTAGGAAACAGATGACACATCTGAAGGCATCATTCCAGTTATTTTAACTAAAAACAAGAACACTGAAGAAGGCATACTTTTACAATTAATTACAGCAAAGGAGGGCAATCTTCGTTACGTCATTTTTTCCCTGGGCAGTACCAGGTGGTTATAAGAATATTTCTATATTCTCAGCTCCAGCAGGGAGTTGGAACCTATCATTGAAGCATTGGACTCAAGACAAGAACTAGTCCTGAATGAGATTGTGGTCCATCGAGAGTCATGCTCACTTGTACTCTGTCTAAATTTAGAGTCATCAATTGATCTAACCAGCATATCATATTCTGGTGTGACGTCTCATTATGGTTAAAAATCTTGTTAAGTTCATAGAGCTGCAGCTACTCCAGTTTAACAGTCCAAAACACTTTCTTTCTTTCTTTCTTTCTTTCTTTGCTGCTTCCAATGTTCCTTGGTTCCAGTTGACTGTCCACTAGAGGTTAAGAGCCCACCCCTGTGACATGCAACTCTAATTGACGAAATCAAACCAATTTCATTTTATGGCACTAAGTTTCAGAGAGTTCTAGAGTGCTATGACTGAGTTGGGAATATTACACTACTCAATTGATGGTAAAAGGCATGCGCTGCAACTGGCCACACCTCATCGCGATCTTCTTAAAACCATAGCTATGACTAAAATCAGGAGTATAGTCATGTACTGTGATATGCTAGTTAAATCAGACTACACAGCAAAACAAAGATGGATCGACTGGACTTAACTTCGACACAAACAACATTGAAATCTGGAGGTGTGGGGCAACCGTGCTAACCCCTGGAATGCTTCTGTAACATTAAATTAATCCAACAATAATTAATCTTGCTCCACTGTGTCAGCAGTTACAAAATGTATTGAAATAATGGATTTTAACCTTTATTTAAATGGTGAAACTGAGAGGTAGAGATAAGAGAAATGACTGTAATATTACTCCCGTAAGGTTATTCACCTTTGTCTCCTTCCTTGGCTGCTCTCCAATACCACCACAATCTTCCACGGCTCCTTCCATGGAGCTCCATGTGCTCTCAACTTCCTTGTGAATTACTCATTCTGCACTTTCACTCTGCTGTTTCTGCCTCACACTGTTTTTGAGATAAGAAGTAGCATCATTTATTTTACATTCCCCAACTCAATAAGCCATATTCCCTGGCCAATTAATTTAAGAAGTGGAGAAACATCTAGGAAGTGCTTGCAGGTAATTTCTGTCTAGCTGCACTTCCAGTTCCACACTCTGCCTTCGAATAAATGTTGCCATGCTTTTGCACATGGAGAAAAACTTCATACACTCACAATATACAAGACACTTGAGATGCACATACTGTAGCTGTAGCTGCCATGCCTGCACTGAAGGGTTACTAATCTAGCAGTACATTATGCTTCCACATGCTAGGATTAAAAACCTGGAGCCAATCCAGGAAGCATCAGGAGAAGGCTAGGAATCAACTCTGGATGGTTTATAGTTTATTAAATTGTAATGATTATTTTCACTAACTTCCTTGAATCGTCTTCTAAGTATAGAATGAAAATGTAGAGCAGAAATATTCCTTGTCTCTGAATATATCAGAGTGTATCAGAGTTGTCAGCTTTTCTTTTTGTTTTTGTCTTTTTTTAACAAAGAATTACCTACTGTTATCACTTTATTCAAGAGAAGCTACAATTCTGTCACTAGTAGTGAGTCAAATGGAGACTTCATAAAGCAAAATGCGATTGATTAAAATCCATCACTGCAAGATGAAAACTGAAAGACTGGATCAGGAAAATTTCATATCAGAATTTGAGACATATTTAACCTTGAGAAAGTAATCTAAGTTTATCTTATCTATACACTAAGCTCTGTTTTTACAACTTAAAAAAGTAAAGTGCCAACATGATATTTCAGTGCAGCAGATCAGGTAAGCAGCACAAGGAGTTATAACACATAATAAATAAAATGCATCTGTGCAAACAAATGTCCTTACAAAAGCCTAAAGAGCAGTGGTCACAGCAGGAATGAGCTGCTAAATCAGGCTGATTTCAATTCAGTAAATGATGGCATTCCTGTATATTTTAATATTAATAAGCACATGTATAAAGCAGGCCCAGTCGCCTGACAGGTGCACAACCTTCAGCATGTCTTTAAAGATTTTTTTCTCTTTATTTTTCCCCTTCTTGCCAGTAGTCATTACAGACGAAAAAAAAAAACAAAAACAAAACAAAAAAAAAACTGAAGCATGAAGTTAGTCGTCCTTAAAATCCGAGTCACTTTCCAGAGCTAAAACATGGGCTGATATTTTTCCCCTGAAAAAAGAAATTGACTTTTGTTTCGAGTTTGTGAAAAGTGGGAATCAGGGCCTGGACAATGGGACTCCCCACAGAGCTTGCTGAGTGGAGCCATCTCGAATCAGTCAGCCAAGGCACCAATTAATCCGCTCTTTGTCAACCCAAACCCACCAGCAGCACATCAACACATTTGGCCATTGTTCAGACCTTCATGCAACGGGATTTACCCTTTCCAACAGCCAGTTTTGTCCAAAATAATTCGAGCGGAAGTTTCTCACTGACAATTTCGCCCCAAATAGATAGATTTGTCAGCGTCAACCTGAGTCGCTAGCTTTTCTGGCCACAGGTGAAGGAGCTCTGTTTCTTTTAAACAGAACTCCTATACAGTTGAATGCAATGCTGTCTAAAATTTGAACAAATTCAAAGGTCAGAAGGTGCACTGAAGTGCAGGCTGCACTGCTCAGTGTTATTTGTTAAACAGCCAAAGCGAAATGAAAAAAAAAATTAAGGAGCTGTAATGAGAAATGCACTCACACTATCTGACTTTAACATATTTCCTATTTTTATGTTTATTTAGAAGGCCTAATGGATATAGAGCTTGCTGTTCAAATCCCAGTCTGTATGGAATATGTACAATTTTTGTTTGAGCTTTCTGTGAATGTTCTGGTTTTCATCTCACATCCAAAAGACACACAATATATATAAAGCTAGTTGGCACCTTTATACTGGCTTGTTATGTGTGAGTGTGGATATAAGTGTGAGTGCGCTCAGTGATAGAGTGGGGTGTCATATTGAATCAGTCTCAGGTTTTCACTTGATGCTGCCTGGATAATTAACAACTCCAAATGATTTTAAATTGAAATAAACCTATTTAATAAATCTATGCTTAGGATACAGTGGTTAAGATGTACCACTGTTTAAACACAAAGTGACAAAAATGCATGGAGTGCTTCAGTTTATTTGAAAACTGACATGAGAGATCAGCATAGTCAGGTTTGCTAATGAGTTTGTATGATCATTACGCTCATTTCTGACACTAGAGGAATATGTTTGGGGCTTGCCATAAACTTTGATAAGCTAGTTGAAAGAGCTGCCACAACACACAACAAATAGGTTGTGGACATGTTTACCAGTCATATGATCAACTGAGTTGGGTTAAATCAATTGTTTTCACGAATCTGAGTGGTCAGCTCAACATCACATATCATATTTTAGCAGAATAGATGTAAGACTACTATTGATAGTTGCAGGACACCAACACCAAGAAAAAAAGGGACATTGGAATATCACCAGAAGAGGATTTCTCCATCTTCCACCTGGTATCTTCCAAGGATTACCAGTCAACACTTTGGACCATGACCACCAATGATTTTATTCAAGGTGTGTGTCAATGCTAAGCACGTCTGACTATGTTTGTATTATGTCAGGATTGAATAGCCTGCATTGCCACAGATTGGCATTGGATTCTTCTCAATAATGAATCCTGTATGTCCCTTGGATCTGAAGACCACTGGAATCACAAACACAGATGAGTGGTATTGTTTTTAAGGGTTTGTCAGATGTCAAAATTCTTTGTCTATAGTGGCATTTATTTTATACTACCTGTCCCCCATTCCACCTCGTAGTAGGGAAACAGGACAAACTTTAAAAATCAATAAACAAACAGGTATCACTAGCTAAGCGGAAACAATACGTTTCAACACGTGGTAAGAGGTACACTAACTCAATTGGAGGCTGTCATGTGAGTAAAGGGGGCCCGTCTGGCTCCCTACTCCTGACGTTATGCTTCCCTCTTCCCTTGGCCCACAGCTTCTTCTTCAGATTATCGCAAATAAATTGCTGCCGCAAGCAAACTGTGATACTTAGCTTGATGACAGAAGTCACAAAAATCAACCGTAATGTTCAAGCAAATTATAGAAAAAAACCCAAATCTAAATCTGTTAAGTAGGGGTGTAACGGTACACTAAAATGTAATTTCGGTTCGGTTCACTTTCTTGAGGTACTCGGTTCGGTTAATTTTCGGTACAAAAAAGGCAGGAAAAAAATGACTTTAAATGCTTTTATTTAAAAAAAAAATACAAACAATAGAATTTGTATAAATAAATTAAAGCGACCCATTTGGGTGATATTTCAAATAAATTAGACTCTGAGTTTTAAAACTATTGTAACAATTTAAATAAACAAGTAACAAATGTAAACTTTGAACATGTAGCCGCAACAGCCTGAATATGACAAATAAAACTATTCAAGCTTAAAGTTTTTGGCTAGAAAGATTAATTTATCCACATTTTCTGCAGAAAGCACAGATCTGGTTGCAGTGACAATATCTCCAGCAGTGGAGAAGACCCGTTCACTAGCAACAGAGGTAGCTGGAATACAGAGGTAACGCTTTGCGAGCTTTGCTATGTGTGGGTATGTAGCCTCATGGCCTTTCCACCAAAGAAGAGGATCAGCTTCAAGGGAAAGGCACCCTGAAGCTCTGTACTTACTGACCTCTTCTTGGACCTGCTCCAAAAGGGTTGGTTTACTACTTCCCCCCTGTCTCTGGAAAAGTTCACCAAAAAGTTCAGTCATTACAGACTTCTTAGCTGGAGGTGATCTGGTGGATGATGCCTCTGGAGATGATGAGGATCCAGCTCCTATCTCTGTGGCATCCTCAGTCTGCAAAAAAAAAAGTAATGTTTTGGGGCTAATTAATAATGTAATTAAAAATAAAAAGGGTATTAGATCATAATTTAATACCTCTTCTTCTGTGGTTGTCATCATTTCTGTTATGATGTCGCTGAATATCTTCTGTCTCTCATCATCTTCTATGTGAGGCAAGGCTTTGAATCGGGGGTCCAGGGCTGTGCATTTGTGCAAAAGTCATAGCACACAGAGTATCTTTCTTGCAGGCTTCTTGTGACTGCTAGCTTGACCTCTCTCACAGCAGAACTGTCTTCTTGTTTTGGTGCCATAGAGTGGAGAACAGTAGTTTTCAAGGGGATTATCATGGACACAGACGCTCTGGATTCAGTGCTCATCAGGGTTGTGATTGTTTTTAGAGGTTTAAGTGCTTCAATCACTTCCTCTGCCGTTGCCACTTCTTCGTCATTGAGTGTGTATATATCTTTGTTCTTGAGAGGTTTCTCAGTTAGTGCTGAATATATAGCTGCCTGCTGTTCAGGGTATCTCTGAAGCATGTCATAACTTGAATTCCATCGTGTGGGGACATCTTGAATGAGAGAATGCTTTGGAATATTCAGCATTTCTTGTTTGCTTTCCAGGATGTGCGCTGCTGTGGTGCTTTTGTGAAAACATGTCACAATCTTTCTTACTTTTCCCAGTAATCTAGATATCTGGTTGATGCTTGTTACTTTTTGAGAGGCTAGATTAATGGTGTGTGCAAAACAACCAATCTGAGGGCCCAGTCCTGCTTCTTTTACAGCACTGACAATGTTTTTAGCATTGTCTGTGGTTACAGGAATTGTGGTCCCAGGTCTCTCCAGCTTCCATTCATTCACAGCCTCCTTCAGGTGCTCTGCAAGATTTGTGCTAGTGTGCTGTTCATAAACATGTCTCGTTTGCAGAACGTGATTCCTCATCTCCCATTGTGGCGAAATGAAGTGGACTGTTAAATAGCTCTCTGTTGCGCGTGAAGTCCAACTATCTGTCGTAAGTGAAAGAGAGGGCACCCGCGATAGCTCGCTGACGACATCACTTCTAGTTTTTTCATAAAGTGCTGGTACAACTTTCTGACTAAAGTGAGGATGTGATGGTATTTCGTAGCGAGGCTCAAGAACTTTAATCATATACTTAAAGCCAGCGTTCTCAACAACTGAATATGGACGTAATCCCGTAGCTATGAAGACTCCAATACCATGTGTTATTGCTTTGGCCCGGTCAGAGTTGCTCGCTAGATGTTGTTTAAAAGCTAAAGTTATCGGTGTTACTGTTTGCACCAAGCTGGTTTTCTTTCTTGTATAGGAAACATTCACAGATGGATGGTGCCGTTTTAAGTGTGTTAACATATTAGACGTGTTTCCTGCAGCGTACCCGATCTCCGTGGTGGAACAATGTCGACAAACAACTTTGGATTTATCCACTTGCCGTTGTCCATCGGTAACTTTAACAGGGAAGCCAAAGTGTTCCCAGACAGGAGAACGTAATGAGCTGAGAGGGTCTTCCAGCTCAGGCTTCTCGCTTGGATTTGCCATAACCCCATTTGTCACGTCTGCGAGCTACTGGCGCGCCTCTCCCTTATCCAGTGTCCGACACTCAGAGGCGTCCATGCGGAAACTCACCCAAGACTTTAGTTCCGCTTGGGGTGCTTAGATCGCAGTAGTAATAGATTTAATGAGAAAAAATGCATAAAATATAACCGAAGCGGTACGCAAGTGGACCGAACCGAACATGCAAAACCGAAACGGTTCAATACATCCATGTGAACCGTTACACCCCTACTGTTAAGTAGTTCTCTCACGAAAAGCAGACAGACATACAGATAGACAGAAGGCCTCTGAGGCACAGCTTCACCAGATGTTGAACAAAATAAGTGATAGGTTTCCCTCAAGAATTTAATTTATTGTTAAGATTTTTATAAAGATCCTCATGAGTAGCTTTGTCTTCCAATTTTTGATTATATCCTCAATTTAAATACTTATCTAGAAAAATATTGCTTCCTGTAATATGTAAAATTGTCCTTGTGTAAGGTGCTGAAATGTTGTTTCCTGGTGTCTGCAGTGTTTTCCATACCTATGGGTGTGTGTACTGCATGTCCAAATTTGGGAATGGGTTTGAAGGTTCTCGTCCATAATAAAATACTGATGCTCTGTGCAAGAAAGGACAGAGCCGACTATACTTCCTTAGAACATTGGCGTCATTCAACATCTGCAATAAGATGCTGCAGATGTTCTATCAGACGGTTGTGGCGAGTGCCCTCTTCTACGTGGTGGTGTGATGGGGAGGCAGCATAAAGTAGAGGGACGCCTCATGCCTGGACAAACTTGTGAGGAAGGCAGGCTTTATTATAGGAATGAAGCTGGACAGTTTAACATCCGTGGCAGGGCGATGGGTGCTGAACAGGCTCCTGTCAATCATGGAGAATCCACCTCATCCACTAAACAGTGTCATCTCCAGACAGAGGAGCAGCTTCAGCAACAGACTGCTGTCACTGTCCTGCTCCACTGACAGACTGAGGAGATCGTTCCTCCCCCACACTATGCGACTCTTCAGTTCCACCTGGGGGTTTAACGCTAACATTATTCAAATTTATTGTCTGTTTTTACCTGCATTTTTATTACTCTTTAATTTAATATTGTTTTTTGTATCAGTATGCTGCTGCTGGATTATGTGAATTTCCCCTTGGGGATTAATAAAGTATCTATCTATCTATCTATCTATCTATCTATCTATCTATCTATCTATCTATCTATCTAAAATGAGAATCCTGTTGTGGTTGATGGTTTTTATGTCTGCACTTCTAGTTTGTGCTTTTTCCTAGTCGAGGCCATGCAGCTCATGCCAGTACAAACTGATCCCTTAAAAGGAGCCACAGTAATTTGTAAAAAGGCACTCCACAAGACATTGAGCTGCTTCTGAATTTCCTGAGTTTGAAAAAATCCACCAAGCAAGCTTAGGTATGCTACTTCCATTTCGTGGAAAGAAGCCAGCAGTATTCTGGTTCAAAGAAGCACAGAGTCCTGGTGTGGAAAAAAACAGGTACAATATAATTGTATTAATTGTTTGCTGGCTTCGTGGTGACCAGCAAACACTAAGCCACAAGGTAGTTAGTGATGTCATGCACTGTGCCTCAGTCTGTTTGTTTTTTCTGTGTTATTGTGGCTTTTCTCTTTTTACCTTGATTCTAAATTTAAGGTTTGGCCATTCCAGTTTAGGCAGTTCATTGCTAAAGGGTTTTCCTAAGCAGTAAGTGGTTGTGAGACTCTCACTTTTTTAAAGCATTCAGACCTACTTGACTGTATTTTGGCAGATGATGACAATGTCAGAGGGTATCACAATGATCTGATGCCAATTGAGACAAACCAGTTACCAGCATCCAAATGTCTGATTGATTTTGTTTTGTAAAAGTTGCATGAATCTGCATGTTTCACTAGTCCTTAGCAAAAGAGTGACAGATAGTATTAGTTGTGCAAGTTAATGTTAATGTTAGTGAAGTCTGCACGTACTCTGTAGGAAAATTCTTATTTGACCCCACCAAAATGTTCATGCCATAAACAAAATACACTGTTTGGCAATGTCAAATAGATCTTCTCACAAACAACTTTTCACAGCAGGCCTGTCCACTGCCATATTTCAGTAGAAGACATGGCTGTTATCTTCCTTGAATGTATATACCGTATGTCATCAGTTTGCCTCCTTCCTATCCTCATTTTCTTTATTCTTATTGATGTTCTCCAGCCTCTTTTCTGACTAACTTGTAATTATTTTCTGTCATGAATTCTCCTATTTTGAACCCATCATCAAGTTGCTTGCATAATTTTTAGTGATACTTATATATTTCATAATTTATTCATTCTTATTGTTTTTAGTGATGCTATTGGACTGGTATTTTGCTAATGTTTTGTCATTTGCACCCGCATTTTGTTGGGATGTTTGATTATTGCAACAATATTGTTTGAGTGTCTGTAGGGTTGTTGTCACCACATGATCACTCGCCTTTTGGCATTGGAAGAATTGCCACATGTAAAATCTTTATGCAGTGGCTATATAAACTGGCGATGCAATCTTTGCATGTAAATCATGTGGTTTTTTTTTTTGGTTTTTTTTTGGATAGGGCCTTCATTAATTCAGCTTGGATTGAATTCCTGCCTTGTTTTCTGACCTACAAATTAGTTCTCTACAGGCTTGTTTTGCCCATACACCTCAGAATACTCAATTCATTTTTGCCCCATTTAATTTCTTTACAATAATTCTCAAGGTTCAGGATACCTTCTGCTCCAAACCTGACATTTTTCAGTTCCTTGTCAAGCAAAAACAGATCATTGTTCTGTAGTTATTAGGGATGCAGTTAGTTGTATGTGAAAAACTTCAGGTTGCCTCAGTGCCTGAGCACTGTAAGGTGTGGTATTTCACCTTATACAGCCCCCTTCTCTTTAGGAATTGGTTTCTTTGTTTGGTTTCTGATTCTTGTGTTTTGGTCAGGTACTGCTTCTTTGTTTAGTTACTTTTCTTCTAACTCAGTTCTTGTTAGAAGCTAAATCTTTATCCATTTTAATTTAACTGCCTGTTTTGTACTTATTTCTTTCCCTTCTATATCCCTCTTTGTTAATTTTTCCTCACCTGGTTATTTAGATAGATAGATAGATAGATAGATAGATAGATAGATAGATAGATAGATAGATAGATAGATAGATAGATAGATAGATAGATAGATAGATAGATAGATTAACTCAGCTTCTCCTCAAAAAAAATCTAATTATTTAAAAAAAAATCATTATCTTGTGTTAGCAGGAGTGTCTTTAATTGGTTTTGACCTTCCCTGTTTCGGCCAGATCTCTTTTCGGCCAGTGCTCTTTCCTGTTTTTGATAATGGCATATCCTGTGTATTTGAGGCCCATTATTTGTTTTGAAGCATTTCCAGAATTTCCTACTTTATTTTTCATGAATTTGTTTATTTTATCATTACAAGGATGGCCTCATCACGCTGCCATTTTGGTATCTTACTTCTGCATCATTGCCACCATTTTGTATTTCACCTTGCATGGCCATGAACATTTTGTTTGATGCTGCTAAGCCAGTTGCCAGTTACATGATGAGGAAATCACATGACATGTTATATCATTACATTTTATCTATTAAATATGGCGGCACGCATTATTCAATGTGCAAGTTTAGATTCTACTCTTTTAATCCTTATATACTACTGAGTTTAAAGAAGACAATATACAATCTAATGCATTTCTGGATACATTACAGATACCACAAATTGATGCTTTTAGTGTGGAGGAACTTGATAAACCTCTGGCGTTATCAGAATTACTAGATGCTATAAAGTCACTCCAAGGTGGAAAAGCAGCAGGCCCTGACGACTACCCTGCAGAGTTTTACAAGAAATTCTCCGCTCAGCTAGCTCCCCTCCTATTAGCAACATTTACAGAAGCCAGAGATAACCAATCTCTCCCGCAAACCTTTCGCCAAGCACTAATCACTGTCTTTCCAAAACAAAATAAGGACTTATTACAATGTGCATCCCCTCTGGAGCCAGGCCTGGAGGTGGGGCTCGATGGCGAGCGCCTGGTGGCCGGGCCTGCACCCATGGGGCTCGCCGGGCACAGCCCGAAGAGGTAACGTGGGTCCTCCTCCCCATGGGCTCACCACCTATGGGAGGGGCCAAAGAGGTTGGGTGCAGTGTGAGTTGGGTGGTGGCCAAGGCGGGGACCTTGGCGGTCTGATCCTCGGCTACAGAAACTGGCTCTTGGGACGTGGAATGTCACCTCTCTGAAGTGGAAGGAGCCTGAGCTAGTGCGCGAGGTCGAGAGGTTCCGCTAGATATAGTCGGACTCACCTCGACGCACAGCTTGGACTCTGGAACCAATCTCCTTGAGAGGGGCTGGACTCTCTACCACTCTGGAGTTGCCCCGGTGAGAGGCGCCGAGCAGGTGTGGGCATACTTATTGCCCCCCGACTCGGAGCCTGTGCATTGGGGTTTACCCCGTGGACGAGAGGGTGGCCTCCCTCCGCCGGGTGGGGAAGGGTCCTGACTGTTGTTTGTGCGTGCGCCAACAGCAGTTTGGAGTATCCACCCTTTTGGAGTCTCTGGAGGGGTTGCTAGAGGGCATACCTTCTGGGATTCCCTCGTTTTGCTGGGAGACTTCAATGCTCACGTGGGCAATGACAGTGAGACCTGGAAGGGCGTGATTGGGAGGAATGGCCCCGATCTGAACCCGGCGGTGTTTTGTTATTGGACTTCTGTGCTCGCCATGGATTGTCCATAACGAACACCATGTTCAAGCATAAGGGTGTTCATATGTGCACTTGGCACCAGGACACCCTAGGCCTCAGGTCGATGATCGACTTTGTGGTCGTGTCGCCGGACTTGCGCCATATGTCTTGGACACTCGGGTGAAGAGAGGGGCGGAGCTGTCAACTGATCACCACCTGGTGGTGAGTTGGCTTCGATGGTGGGGAAGATGCCGGTCAGACCTGGTAGGCCCAAACGTGTTGTGAGGGTCTGCTGGGAACGGCTGGCAGAGTCCCCTGTCAGAAGTAGCTTCAACTCCCACCTCCGCAGAACTTCAACCACGCCCCGAGGGAGGTGGGGACATTGAGTCCAATGGGCCATGTTCCGTGCCTCTATTGTTGAGGCGGCTGACCGGAGCTGTGGCCGCAAGGTGGTCGGTGCCTGTCGTGGCGGCAATCCCCAACCCGTTGGTGGACACCGCGTGAGGGATGCCGTCAAGCTGAAGAAGGAGTCCTATAGGACTTTTTGTCCTGTGGGTCTCTGGAGGCAGCTGATAGGTACCGCAGGCCAAGCGAACGGCTTCGTTGTTGCTGAGGCAAAACTCGGGCATGGGAGGAGTTTGGAGAGGCCATGGAGAACGACTTTCGACGGCTTCGAGGAGATTCTGGTCCACCGTCCGCGCCTCAGGAGGGGAAGCAGTGCAGTGTCAACACCGTATATGGTGGGGATGGTGCGCTGCTGACCTCACTTCGACGCTAGGGTCGGTGGGAGGAGTACTTCAAGACCTCCTCAATCCCACTAACATGCCTTCCACGAGGAAGCAGAGCCTGGGGACTCTGAGGTGGGCTCTCCCATCTCTGGGACTGAAGTCACCGAGGTGGTCAAAAACTCCTTGGTGGCAGGGCCCCGGGTGGATGAGATACCGAGTTCCTTAAGGCTCTGGATGTTGTAGGACTGTCTTGGTTGACACGCCTCTGCAACATCGCATGGACATCGGGACAGTGCCTCTGGATTGGCAGACCGGGGTGGTGGTCCCCTCTTTAAAAGGGGACCGGAGGGTGTGTTCCAACTATAGAGGGATCACACTCCTCAGCCTCCCTGGAAAAGTCTATTCGGGGTTCTGGAGAGGAGGGTCCGTCGGATAGTCGAACCTCGGATTCAGGAGGAACAGTGTGGTTTTCGCCCTGGTCGCGGAACAGTGGACCAGCTCTTCACCCTTAGCAGAGTCCTGAGGGTGCATGGGAGTTTGCCCGACCGGTCTACATGTGTTTTGTGGACTTGGAAAAGGCATTCGACCGTGTCCCTCGGGAATCCTGTGGGGGTGCTCGGGAGTATGGGGTACCGGACCCCTGATAAGAGCTGTTCGGTCTCTGTACAACCGTGTCAGAGCTTGGTCCGCATTGCCGCAGTAAGTCGAGCCCGCTTCCAGTGAGAGTTGGACTCCGCCAGGGCTGCCCTTTGTCACCGATTCTGTTCATAACTTTTATGGACAGAATTTCTAGGCGCAGCCAGGGTGTTGAAGGGGTCCGTTTGGTGGACTCAGGATTGGGTCACTGCTTTTGCAGATGATGTTGTCCTGTTTGCTTCATCAGGCCGTGATCTTCAGCTCTCTGGATCGGTTCGCAGCTGAGTGTGAAGCGGCTGGGATGAGAATCAGCACCTCCAAATCCGAGAGCATGGTCCTCAGCCGGAAAAGGGTGGAGTGCCCTCTCAGGGTTGGAGGAGAGATCCTGCCCCAAGTGGAGGAGTTCAAGTATCTCGGGGTCTTGTTCACGAGTGAGGGAAGAATGGAGCGTGAGATCGACAGGCGGATCGGTGCGGCATCCGCAGTGATGCGGCTCTGCATCGGTCTGTCGTGGTGAAAAAGGAGCTGAGCCGTAAGGCAAAGCTCTCAATTTACCAGTCGATCTACGTTCCTACCCTCACCTATGGTCATGAGCTATGGGTAGTGACCGAAAGAACAAGATCGCGAATACAAGCGGCTGAAATGAGTTTCCTCCGCAGGGTGTCTGGGCTTTCCCTTAAAGATAGGGTGAGAAGCTCAGTCATCCGGGAGGGGCTCAGAGTAGAGCCGCTGCTCCTCCGCATCGAGAGGAGTCAGATGAGGTGGCTCGGGCATCTGATCAGGATGCCTCCTGGACGCCTCCCTGGTGAGGTGTTCCGGGCATGTCCAACCGGGAGGAGGCCCCGGGGAAGACCCAGGACACGCTGGAGGGACTATGTCTCCCGGCTGGCCTGGGAACGCCTTTGGGATTCTCCCGAAGAGCTGGAAGAAGTGGCCGGGAGAGGGAAGTCTGGGCCTCTCTGCTTAAGCTGCTACCCCGCGACCCGACCTCGGATAAGCGGAAGAGAATGGATGGATGGATGGATACAATGTGCATCATACAGACCAATTTCACTTCTGAATAATGACCTTAAAATACTCTCTAAAATCATAGCTAGAAGGATGGAGAAAGTGCTCCCCTCGGTAATATCACAAGATCAAACTGGATTTATTAGGGGCCGACACTTATCTTCAAATCTTCGACGCCTGTTTAATGTAATATACTCACCAACTAAATCAAACACCCCAGAAATATTATTATCATTGGATGCAGAAAAAGCATTTGACATGATTGAATAGAAATACCTTTTTACTATATTTGAGAAGTTTGGGTTTGGCCCGAACATTTGTGCATTGATTACATTACTGTATACCAGTGTTTCTCAAATAGTGGGGCGCGCCCCCCCTGCTCCGTCAAGGGGGGAGCGTTTGACCTCGGGGAACATGCTTTTTTATTTTTCTTTTAAATTTTTTTTGAATTTAGAATGCACTTTAAATCTTTTCTGTTACATTTAATAAAGCTATTCTTTGTTGTAAATTGGTCAATATTTCTTTCTTTTTTTATTCTCTTATACGTTAATAAGGATACAGTGTTATGCAGAGGTGTACTTATAACAATTTTATAGACAAATGATACTATTTATAGTCGCGTGGGGGGGCGAGATGTTTTCTTCTTCCTAGGGGGGGCATGACAGAAAATAATTGAGAAGCACTGCTGTATACTAACCCAGAAGCTTCAGTTTGCATCAATAACATTTGCTCAGACTACTTTAAACTAGAACGTGGCACTAGACAAGGATGCCCCTTGTCACTGCTGCTGTTTGCGATTGCCATTGAACCACTGGCAATACATTGTCGAAATACTGATCAGATAAAGGGGATTAGCAGAGAAGGACTGGAACAGAAAATCTCATTATATGCAGATGATATGGTACTGTATATATCAGACCCAGAAAATTCTGTGCCTGCAGTCTTAGCAGCACTCACAGAATTTCAAAAGATCTCTGGTCTCAGAATTAATCTGAATAAAAGTGTACTCTTTCCAGTGAATTCTCAAGCATATAATATTAGATTAGATACCCTACCTTTTATAACTGCAGAACAGTTTAAATACCTAGGGGTAAACATCACAAGTAAACATAAAGCTCTTTATCAACAAAATTTCGTCATCTGCATGGAAAAATTAAACAAGACTTGCATAGATGGTCAACCCTTCATCTCACACTAGCTGGAAGAATTAACACTGTTAAGATGAATATTCTTCCTAAGCTCCGTTTTTTATTTCAAAACATCCCAATATACATTAAGAAATTATTCTTTAAGCAATTAGATTCAACAATAACCTCATTTATTTGAAATTCAAAACATCCACGCATCAAAAGAGCAACCTTACAAAGACAAAAGGCAGAAGACGGCATGGCTCTACCTAACTTCCAGTTTTATTACTGGGCGGCAAATATACAGGCGATAAGAACCTGGACACAAATAGAAGAACATACACAGGCTTGGACCGCAATAGAAGTAAAATCCTGCAGTACTTCTTTGTATTCCCTGCTCTGCGCTCCAATAAACACACATTATTGGCAATATACAAATAACCCAATTGCACTCCATTTACTTAGAATCTGGAACCAATGTAGAAAGCATTTTAAGACGGAGAAGCTTCTATCTGTGGCACCTCTGCAAGAGAACCACCTCTTTCAACCTTCACAAACATATGCAGTTTTTAATATTTGGAAAAAAATTGGAATTAACTTGCTTAGAGATCTTTATATAGACAACGTCTTTGCATCCTATGAACAACTACATTCCAAATTTAACATTCCAGCTACACATTTCTTTCACTATCTTCAAATCAGGAACTTTGTTAAACAGAACCTTCCAGATTTTCCTAATCTTGCACCCTCATCCATGCTGGAAAAAATATTGCTCAATCTCAAGGAATTAGACTCCATCTCTACAATATATAAAATCATTTTACAATCCCTTCCTTTCAAAGATCCAAGAGGACACTGGGAAAAAGATCTCTTAATATATCAGAAACAGAGTGGAAAGTAGCAATGCAGATAATTCACTCGAGCTCCATGTACGCAAAGCATACAATTATACAACTCAAAATTATATATCGAGCACATTTGTCTCGACTAAAACTTTCCAAAATGTTTCCAGGGCATGATCCAACCTGCGAACGCTGCAACCAAGCCCCAGCCTCACTGGGTCACATGTTCTGGGCCTGCTCCAAATTAACATCATTCTGGACAAAAATTTTTAATTACCTCTCAGACAGTCTTGGACTCACAATCCCTCCTAACCCATTAACAGCTGTGTTTGGGGTTCTTCCAGAGGGCTTAAAGTGGAGAAAGACAAACAAATTGTGATTGCATTCACTACACTTTTGGCACGCAGACTTATCCTGATAAACTGGAAGAACCCAAACTCTCCTCTTTTAAGTCAGTGGGAAACCGATGTGTTATATAATTTGAAGTTGGAAAAAATCAAATACTCAGTTAGAGGATCCGTACAGACTTTTTTCAAAACATGGCAGGATCTAATCAGTAATATTTTAAAATAAGTTTATAAAGCACAGAGATTTTATTAATTTAGGTATGTTTAAATTTTACGCCATTTGGCTTGCTCTCTCTCTCAGGGGTGGGGATCGACCTGTTCTTAACTTAATTCTTTTTTTTGTAAAAACTTGATTGCTATGTATGGATTGTAATAAAATTAATAATAAAAAAAAAAATTCTACTCTTTTAAAAACAAAACTATTCATAGAGACAGTTAAGGGCAAACAAAACTGGCTAGTATCAGGAATTTAGCTTTTGAATTTTTACTTTGTTTTTTTTGGTTATTGATTCTGGTTTAGGTGATTCAATTTGGCTGTTTCACCTGATTTTCAGACCTCTGCCTGCTTATGAGTGTGTGCACTCCTTTACCACTACCATTCTTCTCTGTTTACAGGATACTAACAACCTGAATATGCAGCCACATGCTTTACTAATAAATTTCTTTGTTGTGGTCTGCATGTTCCTAAATAAGCAATACCAAAATTGTGGAAAATATCTTACCTGTGTATGTTTGCATCATTTAGTATATGGGACAGTGAGTTGTAATAACACAAGCAGGAATTGTGTTACCTCACCAGCTTAGACGATTGGCTTCAAGAGAACACAAGAACATAAGAAATTTGACAAATGAGAGTAGATCATTTAGTCCATTAGGTTTGTTTGCTTAGTAAGTAGCTAAGCTATCCCAATATCTCATGTAGATAGTCTTAAAGGTTGTCAAGGTTTATGCTTCAACTACATGTCTCAGTAGTTTGTTCCAGATTCCCACATTTCTGGGTAAAGAAGCACATCCTGGCTTTAGTCCTAAATAGACTTTCTCTTTATTTCCACTAGTATCGTTGAGTATTTGATTCACTGATTCACTACTTTAACAATGCCTACAAGAATTTTGAAGACCTGAATTAGGTCCTACGCCATATCCTCTGGTTGAAATTTAATTTGCACAGGTTTAATTCTCTGAGTCTCATGGAACAGAAATGCCCTTAAGTTCTGGGACACATTTGGTTGCTCTCCTCTGCATAGCCTCATGTGCTGCTATGTCTTTTTTGTAGCATGGTGACCAGAACTGCACACAAAACTCCAGATGTGGTTTTAGTAGTGCATTATATAATCTGAGCATAATGTGCCATGATTTATATAAAACCAAAAATGGTATTTGCCTTTTGAATAGTTTCTGCACATTACTTAGATGGTAAAAATGTTGTGTTAACATAAATCCCGAAGTCCTTTAAAGAGGTTGCTTCCTTTAGCACAGTGTCTCCCATTTTGTATATATAATTGATGTTTATTTTGCCCACGTGTGTCACTTTGCACTTTTCTACATTAATCTGAATTTTTCAAGCGTTGGCTCCAGTTCTAAAGATTGTCCAAGTCTGCTTGAGTTCTTTTTTTTGCTGCCTCGTAACAGCAAATTTCACAAGTTTACTAAACTATACCAAAATATATTTTATTAATGTAAATCTGAAAAAGTAACAGTCCAAGGACAGTCCCAGTGTTGACCTTACCCTACATGGTACATTCTCCTCTTAGCTGTACTCTTTGTCTCTTGTCGGTTAACCGACTTGAGATTCAGTTTTGCAGGATTCATCTGATACCTACAGCTTATAGATTCAAAATTAATCTTTGATATGAGACTGTATCAAAGGCTTTTTGAAAATCTAAGTAAATTATATTGTATGCTTTGCTTTTCTAAAGTACTGTAGTTGCTTGTTCAAAAAAATCTAAAAAGAATGGTTTGGTAGGACCTTCCTCTCATAAACCCATGCTGGCTGGTACTTATTATATTAGTTTAATATAGGTACTTTTCTAAATTATTTATTATTATAGTTTTCTGGATGGTATAGAAGTGAGACATATTGGTCAGTAATTACCAGGATCCATTTTATCTCCCTTATTGAAGACTGGAGTCACATGTACTCAAATATGCCTAATAAGGCTTTATAGATGATGTCTTTCATTTCTTTCAATAAAATTGGTAAGACTGCATTCGGTATCAGTGGGTTTTTTTTTGTTTTTTTTTCCAACATATTGAGGGCTTAAACTGCATCTGACCATTTTAAAATCTATTAATTCAGAACTTATTTTTACTTCTGCATGGGGCATATTATTTGTTTCTCTCTTACCAAATACTTGTTGAAAATATGTGTTCAATTATTTTTTAATGATTTCTCTTTTTGGTACATGAGGTTTTTTAAATTCTCTTTTAGCATTTTTTTTTACTGAAGGACGACATCCTACAAATGGTATTAGAAAGGAATCATTTTTACCCAAAAGAACCTGTAAATCTCCCTATTTTAGCAGTCTGTTGACCTGCGGCTTATAAAAAACAATGTAAGAGACAGAGAGAGCAGATGACAAAGATGAAGGAGTACCTTGAAAAACATTTAGTGCAAGAACCAGAAAATTTAGATTAGGTTTGAGAAAAAAAAATTCTTTGAAACAAAGTTATACAAATATTTTCAAATAGACTGACTGAGGAACCCATCAAACTTTTTATCTGCTCCTTATATCTTGTAAAACCGATGTCATATTAAGCAGGTTTTTGTTATGGGATATGTCAGATTTTCTGATTGCTGTCGCTGATCTCATTGCTGCACCGTGTCAAATTATCCAACTGAAAATCACAGCCCATATTATAATTACCGACTAAGTGCCAATCTCCCAGCACAGTTGTGCTTGCCCCCTCTTCTAACACCCAATAGCATGCCTCCTTGATGGAGCCGGTGCTGTATGAAGGAGTACCAGCTGTAGTAGGTTCAGTAGAAATCTCTATCCTTTGTTTCTTTTTTTCATTCTGTTATTGTGTGTAAAATAAGAGACATCAGACAGACAAGCAACTTTTCTGTTTGTAAGGTTCACAGTCATTGTGCTGCCTGCTGTGCAAAGGATCAACAACTACACTTTCTTCAGTAGAAATCTCAGCCCTTTATTTTTTTGTATTCTGTTTAGTACGTAAAATATGAGATATCAGACAGAGCAGCTTCCCCTATTTACCATCACTACATTCTATGGATTGTACTGCTGGATTAGCATTCATTGGTTGTCAACTGTCATTAGAACATTAGAACATTAGAACACTCTAGACGAGAACAGGCCATTCAGCCCAACAAAGCTCACCAGTCCTATCTACTTATTTCCTCCAAGAAAAATCAAGTCAATTTTGAAAGTCCCTAATGTCTTACTGTCTACCACACTACTTGGTAGCTTATTCCAAGTGTCTATCGTTCTTTGTGTAAAGAAAAACTTCCTAATGTTTGTGCGAAATTTACCCTTAACAAGTTTCCAACTGTGTCCCCGTGTTCTTGATGAACTCATTTTAAAATACAAGTCTCGATCCACTGTACTAATTCCCTTCAGAATTTTAAACACTTCAATCATGTCACCTCTTAATCTTCTTTTGCTTAAACTGTAAAGGCTCAGCTCTTTTAATCTTTCCTCATAATTCAACCCCTGTAGTCCTGGAATCAGCCTAGTTGCTCTTCTCTGGACCTTTTCTAGTGCTGCCATATCATTTTTGTAGCCTGGGGAACAAAACTGCACACAGTACTCAAGATGAGGCCTCACCAGTGCATTATAAAAGTTGAGCATAACCTCCTTGGACTTGTACTCCACAGATCGTGCTATATAACCTAACATTCTGTTAGCCTTCTTAATGGCTTCTGAACACTGTTTGGAAGTTGATAGCTTAGAGTCCACTATGACTCCTAAATCCTTCTCATAAGGTGTACTCTCGATTTTCCGACCGCCCATTGTGTATTCAAACCTAATATTTTTACTTCCTATGTGTAATACTTTACATTTACTGATATTAAATTTCATCTGCCACAAATCTGCCCAAGCCTGTATGCTATCCAATTCCTTCTGTAGTGATATTACAGATTCCAAATTATCTGCTAATCCACCTATCTTGGTATCATCTGCAAACTTAACAAGCTTGTTACTTATATTCCTATCTAAATCATTTATATATATTAAAATAGCAGCGGCCCTAGCACTGACCCCTTTGGAACACCACTCTTAACATCGGCCAGTTCTGATGAGGTTCCTCGCACCATCAACCTCTGCTTCCTGTGTCTGAGCCAGTTCTGCACGCATCTAAAAACATCACTCTGAACTTCCACTTCTTTTAACTTGATGCCCAACCTCCCATGTGGCACCTTATCAAATGCTTTCTGAAAGTCCAGATAAATAATATCATAAGCTCCACTTTGATCGTATCCTATTGTTGCCTCCTCATAGAATTCCAACATGTTAGTAAAACACGACCTCCCTCTTCTGAACCCATGCTGACTGCTCAGAATAACTCCTGTCCTTGCCATGTGTTGCTCAATCTTATCCTTAATAATTCCTTCCATTAATTTTCCTGTGATGCACATTAAGCTTACTGGCCTATAGTTGCTTGGATCTGCCCTGTCACCCTTTTTATATAATGGGATGATATTTGCCATTTTCCAGTCCTTCGGAATCTCTCCAGTGCTCAGTGACTTCCTAAAGTGTCCTGCATATACAACCTGCCTCTCTGACTAATCAGAAAATCAAACAGGTTTTGATTTTATCATAGCCTCTCGTAGACTAGTTGGTCTCAGTCAGTAGGTGTATCATATTAGGAGATCTTCTTCATGAGAGTGTGCCACCGACTGACGCCAGCTGGCTAAGACTATGTAAATAATTATTATGACTGACAATTGCTGAGAAAGCCATCTAATGTAACATGGGAATAACACCTGTTCCAGTACATATTTGGCAAATATGGTAATTTGTGTTGGTATGGCCTGGTATCTTATCCAGGACTGGATCCTGTTCTAAATCCATTTTTTGCCTCTGGGTCTGTATAACCTTAAATTTTAAACCTCTTACACCCCATAAGCTGTAGTTGAGCTCATCCTTGTTAGCTGGTGTCATGGTCTTACATTAGGTTTTTTACTCCAATCATCAGGCCTTCTCCTCCTATAGTCAAGACAGCAGCTTTTCTTCAGCTTTAACATGCCTCTTGTTGAACTGTGTTGTTAGTACATCACTGTTCTTATAATTCACACAAAGCTGCCCTTTAGTTTTGTGAAAGTGTTTCTTTGAATCCCCTCTTGATATAATGATTGCACAGAAATTCCATTCATTCATCCATTTTAGTGACCGCTTAATCCAATTCAGAGTCATTGATGTCTACCCTGGGTTTTTCGGGTGCAATGCAGGAATCAGCCCTAGACAGGGTATCAGTCCATTACAGGGCACATTCTCTCATACATCAATGCTCATTCAATCAGGGCAATTCTTGAATTACCAATTAACCATAATATATACATATTTGAAAAGCGGTAGAAAACAGGAAATACCTTGAAAAAAGCATTCAAGAAGCTATAAACATAATTGTATAGTGGTGCACTGTGATAAACATGCCTTTAATCAGAACATCCACTTTAGTAGTTGTGATGCTGGTTTGAAATCACATGAGTACAGACTCAGATCTCACTACTGGAACACTGAGTTACAGCAAGCCTGGCAACCATTTCAGTGTATTAACATGAGTCTTTGTAAGATGTGATGTAAAATATTTCTAAAGGGTTGGGTGTCCCTTAAACAACAAATGAGCTGAGCATTATTACATAAAATACTTTTTTTGTTTCACAGTGGTTTTATCTGCTAACAGTTTCCTCACATAGAAGGAAAGTAACAAAAGGTATTCTGTCTTATAAATAGACAACAGCAAAAATGAAGTTCTGTTTTATAAAAAGTGTAATAAGATGCAGTTGTTGACAAAATAAATTGTCTACTTTTTGTATAAAAATGCAATAAAAAGTTATGTTACTTTTCCAAGTGTTTTACTTGTATTCTTAACCATTTAGTCAGTTAACCTACTTCATTATACTGTATATTGGTTCTGTATGTTTTTGACTAGCCATCCCTCACGGCTCTGTCCACGTAGTAGTGAAACAGGACAATGAGAAGGGCACTGCCTGGCTCCCCACTCCTGACATCACGCTTCCTCCTCCCCTCGGCCCGCAGCCTCTGTCTTGGATTAGCGCAAATATATCACTCCTACAAGTGAACTATGATTCTTAGCATGATGACAGAAGTCGCAAAACCAACCGGAAGGTTCAAGCAAATTGTAGAAAGAAACTAGATCTAAATCTGTTAAGTAGTTCTCTTGTGAAAAGCAGTCAGACATACAGATGTTGGATTTTATATATATAGAGAGAGATTAATTCAGTTCATGATCATGTTGGCTTATTGTCTATGCAGGCAGAATCAAATGCAAGGAAGGAGCCAGACTTGGGCAGGGCCTCAGTCTACAGGTGGCACACTCATATATATTGAGCCACTTCAAAGAAGAAAGAAAGAAGAAAACTTCTGACTTGGATAATCAAGGCAACACATACATAATTGTGATGTAGCAGGAAAAGCATGGATACCTGGAAAAAATCCACATAGATTATTGGGAGAATTAACAGCATAGAACCCTTAAATAATCAAGCATGATTTATATACAGTACTTTGTTAAAGGGGCCCAGAAGAGATTACAACACTCCCATAGTAAAGGACAAGAAGCAGGCTGTAGGATGGTAGCAGCTACATTGGCAATCATTGCCAGTGACAATAACACACCATTTACTATGTTCCAAAATTCTGAGTAGTGCTCCAAGAATATTACTACTTTGGAACCAATGTAAATCCAGAAAATTGTACACTCAGGGAGCCAGATGTGATTCTCAAGTCTAAAAGAAACCGGCCATGCTAAACTGATTAACTTCTCCAATGACCTTAAAACAAACAATGCCATGTTTTGAAGATTCTTATCTTTGAAAAACCCATTTTATAGCTTCAACTGAGCACGAGCAGGTAACTGGGTTTAAAATAATTGTTGAATGTATGGTCAATGATAGTCATTTGTACTTTTATGTATCCAAACAGTGCATTAAGTCAAAAATAGACAGGAGTTAAGACACAAATAAGCTTGAACAAGCACACAAGAGCAAAGCAAAAATCTATCTTTATTGAGCAAAAGACAGGGACAAAGTACAAGGATTCAGAGAAATAGATGGAATGTTACAAACAAGACAGCAATGCCAGAACTAAGCTTGAGCACCAGAGAGTGAAAATTGGCTAAACCGTAATTAGTGAAAACATAGTTGTAAATGAGAAACAAGTAATAGGTGTAGTGCACTACAAAAACAAAAAGCAATACAAGATGCTTCTTTCTGAAGTGTGCAGAATTATGAACACGTCTTGAAAATGCTGTCACCAGTATGTCAGACAATCAACTTGACCACACCTAAGGCGCATCCGGCAATGAATATGCAAATGGATGTAAGCCTGTATTTTCAATTCATTTGGATGTGCACAGATATTAAAGAGAAATTCGCCAATCACATAATGTCACACATTAAAAGAGCTAACAGTATTAATCCAGGAATGATGTAACTAATTATTGTTTCAGTACTGTGTAAATGCATTATCACTAAGAAAAATTTAAGTAAAGTAATAATTATTCATATAAATAATCAGATAACATCCACATGTTCCACAATATTCGCTGACCAGGAAAGGTGGCATTTTAACTACCAAGATTATTAACTTCAGTAAGAACAAACTTCACTCACACAGAAACCTTGTAGAAAATACCACAGACCCCTGCAATGCATGACAAGTCAGTTATAGCGTCAGGAGATACCATGTAAAGTCAAAGCCATATAAACACAAGACCACCTCCTGAACTTACGCTAATGCATGCAATATATTTGCACTGGAAAAGGTGTTAATGAGGCAACCAGGGAGTACTTACCCTGTGGTCTGTGTGTGGATCCTAATGCCCCAGGGCAGTGAAAGTGACAATGTATAGAAAAAATTGGCACTGTCTTCGGATCAGACATAAATCCATGGTCCTGACTCTCTGTGGTCAAGGCCAGATTAAGACCCCTAAAGGCCACTGGGTGATTTAGCTCCTTAACAGAAAGATGATCATACTTAAAATTAGGCAGCACACAGATGCCGGGTCATTAAATATGGCAAGGTATTTCATATTCATGATTTTGATGTGAGATGCGATTGCTTCATTGTGCATTTTAGGTTAGGTCTCCTTTGGTTATTTGTGGATACTCGATTACTTCATTGAGCTTGGACTTGATCTTTTCAGATTGAGATTGGTGAAATGGCCTTTTACTGTCATTGAACCCTGAGTGCACACCCAGAACCCACTGATGATAAATCCACCTGTGGTCATAAAAGATCTCTGGACATCTTTCGGAAGGACTGCTGTATTTCCTGAAGTCCTGGATAAATTGCTCTTCTTGGCCTGGTCATTCTGGCCCTCTTTATAATCCCTGTCTCTAAATGGCTAACTATTCTCTTACCTCTTCAACATCTAATAGCTAAAAAGTGGTGAGCATACCTCATATTGTCAAAATGGGTCCCATACATTGTTGGTGGGTGAAGTGGTTCCTCATAGTCAATGTAAAGTGTTTTGAGTAGTTTAGAAAACGTGCCATATAAATGTAATTTTTATTATTATTATTGTAACAAATGTGTAATATGCATACTGCAAGCCACTCCCCTCCTAGGCACAAGTCTCCAGTCTCACAATTCAATGCTCAGCTGTGGAGCCATTCAATGAGCCACATAACCTGCTGAGCTGCATTTACTTCCAACCGACCAGGTGCCTGGTAAGGCAAAGGGGGAGTCCACAACTTACAGTACCAATCATAGGGGCCGCTAAATGTTGAAGTAAATATGTATATAAAAAGAACTAATTCATTTTCTTAATAAATTTTGCTTTACACCCTCCCACACCATAACCTATCATCTATGGGGGTGGAGCAAAACCTTTAGATTTGTCAAAATTTCGATCTCTGGTTTTTTCACAGATCTCATGATTTTAGGGATTTTAGGATTTTCCCGATACCAAAAACATCGATATCACGATGATGGGTACGTGTCTGTCTGTATGTGTGTGTGTGTAGGTGTGTTTCAGTTTCTTGAGGACAGTATAGAGCTAAAATTAGTGGATGGAAAAAGAAACTTAGGCCTGTTATGAAATAACGATGTGCTGATTAGTTTTTGAGGCAAATCGTCCAAGAGAAAGAGGCACTCTAGAGGAACCCTCAAATACTGTAATTCTAAAATAAATTATGAATTCTTCTTGTCAGTGATCAATAGCTTAGAAACAACCAAGTTAACCAAAAACACACTTAGTCATTCATCCTTTCTTAAGATCAAATTAAATTCATGCAGCTTGTGGGTAAGTGCTTTTCCATTCTTATTCTTGATTAACCAGAGCCATTTACCAGTGGAAGGAGGGTCAACAGAATGTGTGCAAAGTGTGATAGGTTGGTAAAGATGATTTTAGAATTGGTGTAGAACATTCTCTTTATCCATTACCTGTTCTTGTCAGAGAGATTGTCATACAGAATTGTGATTAAGAAGGTCAAGTAAAGCAACTGTGAAATATGGTGAGTGTGTCCTGCCATCCTCCAAAGTTCTTTAACTATCTCAGAAAGAAGAGCCTGAGGTGAACTTACTAGACAATAACAGTCTTTGTGTGTTAGACTACTGGAAATGGTGGTGCCCAGAAATTTAGAATTTGCTATTCATCTTACATATCTACAACTTTATAATGAAAAAATAAACAATTAGCATAAAAAATGTAAATATTGCACCAACATTGACTTTGTCCTTAGCTTACATCATTGCATATGTTCTACCTATGGATTAGACAATTAATTTTGAGCAGTTAAAGCAACATTATTGAAATATGAGGAAGGAAAAGAAAGCATGCTTCTTTAAATCTGTCTATTTTCTAAATTTTTCTTATAAATCAGTAAATGTTATGAAAACTTCAATTTGATCACTTATACCTACTTTGGCATGCAATTCTGAAATTAGGCCATGATCACTTTTCATCATGGCCTCTTTCACATTGAGGGTGCAATGGTTGTTGGCCATCCATGTTTTGTTGTGCGGATGTCTTGTCAACCAGTCGCTTTCCCATTATTACATTTGTTTTTATAAAAGAAAATTATGACATGATTGGATATATATATATATATATAAACATTTAAAGCTATTTAAACTGAACCTCATGCTGGCTTGGAGTTCATTTCCTAACCCACTAAGCAACACAGTGCATATTAATGATAATGTTCTGGTGTATATGTTACTATTATTCATTCACTTTCTCATCCCATTTTTATAATGAGAGGTTTGAGAAGATTTATTGTTTACTGCATGTAGTATTTTAAAACACTATTGCAACATTCACATAATTTCATATTTCTAGTACAAAGATTGTCTGATGAAAGTAAAGCAAACAGTGAGTTTAGAATATAATTAAACATGCATGCAACCCAGTTGATTCACATTGTATGGATTATGAAAATGCTTACCTTTAATATGTATATCTTGATTTCATATTATTCAAGTAGAGGTTTAACAGTTATAACAAAAATTAAATAATGTTTAAATACTTTTCATTTCTTACAATGCACTTTAAACGTTCAGGAAGAGCCTTTAATTGTTCACATCAACAAGTTCTTCAATTAAGCCCAATGAAGACGGCTAAGTCTTTGCTATAGTGGCAAAGCATAAAAGTATTTTAATGCAACTTCCTTTTTACGCTGTTTAAAGAATATCTTAGATTTTCTCTTTTGACATTCAACAAACTGGCACATATATCTTACAATAATTGCACACTAAATCTTTTGTCATTTTTATTTAGAGCTGAGAGCTAATTTGTCATACATTCTTCATTTCCTTGTATTAGGTTCCTGAGGCTGAATAGCGCTGCTCAGAAGTGAATCAGGTGTGCAATAAAGCTAATGTAATGTGTCACCTCTGAATATCTGTATTACTTCCCATTGTGTTAATTTGATTTGGTAAGTGATTTCAGCTCACCTTACAAATACAGCCTGAAATTTTCCTGTCAGGACATTGCATTCTAATTGGCTCAAGGAAAATCATAATAAAAGAAAAACAGAAACCTATCGCTTTACTAAATCCTCTCCTTAACCTCAGTAATGTATACCTATTACAGATCTAAAGGTGCTCATGGCTGCCCTGGAGTACATGACTTCTAATGTTTATTCTTTTAAAAAAGCACAGACGATTAGCATCTGATATTGTCATGACAAGAACATTATGTAATGGCCCTTAAGAAAACGGTGCTTTTTGTAATTGCCTTCGACTCAGAATGATTATTGGAGTTTTCAATAAAATCAAACAGACCAGCAAACACAAATTACTCAAAACATGTAATTTTCAACAATACTATTTTAAACTAAAAGAAAACAATTTTGCTATAACAAATTCTTATATTAAGTGAAGCGAGGACTCGGTTTTGATTCAATGATTTCCAAATACATTCAGACCTGTAATAATAATAATTCTTTGCATTTATAAAGCGCTTTTCTCACTACTCAAAGTGCTCAGCAATTGCAGGTTAAGGGCCTTGCTCAAGGGCCCAACAGAGCAGAGTTCCTTGTGGCATTTAAGGATTTGAACCTGCAACCTTCCCAGTGCAGATCCCTAGCCTCAAAGCCACCACTCCACCTAATAACATTTTATTTCAGTTTACTTTAAGGCCTATTCAAAAGAAAGAAAGAAAGAAAGAAAGAAAGAAAGAAAGAAAGAAAGAAAGAAAGAAAGAAAGAAAAACGGATATTAAATGCTTGCATCAAATATCTTTGATGCAACAATACCTCCTTCTTAATTCAATTCATACTGAACATATTTAAAATGAAAGAAATGTGTGTCTTTCCAAGCCTTCCAGCTAAGTTAATAAAAATACATAAGGAGAGTCCTATGCATATATAAAACTCATATTGTGTTATTGGTAACAGTTATAAGAAGGCACTATATGTGCTTATTAAATATAGCTATAGGCAACATAATCTTAATTGAATTCTATGCAAGTCTCCACTAAAGGAAAACACTGAGAAATACTGCATAAACGTGTAACAAGTAACTGACAAGTATTAGGCATGAAATAACATTTTCTTAGTCGTGTCCTTTTTTTGTATTAATCATTTAAGTTGAAAACAAATTCAATAAGGTGTTTTCCTACATAGTCAAAAGTGAAAGCCTTAGAGGGAAATCAAACTAATAACTGATTACGTAAAACAGGAGAGGGTAATGATAATATACAACCAAAAAATTAAGTAATACTGATTAAAGGTATGAGTGTCACTATGCAAATTCAGTGGAGAAGAGGGATGCATTCAGCTGGGATTTGAATATTTTTTTCCTAAATGTAGTTCTAAATAAGAATATATTATTACTTAAAATATTTCCAAACAGGAACGATCACTCTCTTGACTATATGAATGATTATTATTATTATTAATCCACCTCACCATTGGACCATTTCCTTAATATTTTTCTTACACAGCATAGAAACTGGATTATTATTATCATCATCATTATTATTATTACAAGCTGGCTTGGCACGTTTGAAAGTATTATTATTATTGTTACTATTATTATTATTATATAGGCCAGTTCTTTCTCATCTTCTAGTTTACTCATTGTCAATGTTATTTATCTGGTAAGATTTTTTAAAAATGATAAACTTGGTTAAACTCTTTTCCTAGCTCTCCATCAGCTGATTGCACAAAAGAGAAAAGTGGCGCTTAACTCAACAGTTATATTTTAAAGTATGTGCTAGCAGCCATCCTGCGGAGATGAAGGGCGCTAGTAATGTATCATATGTACACTGCCTGCTGGTTAGCTGTCAAAATCCCACGATTATTTAATTCTGGTGTCCAAGACTCCGTGATAGTGGTAGTATTTTTGATACAACAAATACTGAGCAAAATCAGAAAGTGTTCACTAGAAATAAAACTGTGATTACTGCAGGACACAGACAGCTGCACAAAATGAAACGATTTGCAGCTGTGGAAACGCGTGCTCGTTATTTAGGGTCACCTACGCTTTTTTCTCTTTTGCTACTCAGTTAAAATAGCTAAAAGTGCCTATGAACCTCTAATTTTGAGTCTTCTAAGAAAGGATCTCCACATTGCACTGTGATTTCGTGATTTTTGCAATAGTTACCTTTTCTTCTCCTACAGCACCACTCTGCCACTTCACCCAAGTAGGTATTTAGTCAAGTTTTTTAAAAAGTGCAGTGAGATTACAGTCAGAATTCACGACCAGTTGTTTGCTTCGTACCTTCGCTCGACAACTATGCCTTAAGCGCTTACATATGTGGGACTGCCATGATTAAAAAATATTGCCATCTGTAAATATGCGGGAAGATGTCAAGGTCAAAGTATCAGAGCGCAGTTCCTGAATGGTGGCTTCCACACCAGTAAGCTAACATGAAGAAGCGAAGGCGCGCTTAGTGCAGTGATCCAAATTATTGGCCGGGTCCGGACCTCCACAAGTTAACAAAGGGGATTTAGGAGCCGAGCCACCCAGATTGAAATTTAAGTATAGTCAACAAGTTGGTTGTCGCCCTCGAGTTAATTGTTTAGGATTATGCTATACTATATGTGTCATTTTTCGCTAATTATTCGTATTTAATAGGAAGCAATCCGAAGAACTTCCCATTCGATGAAAAGTGACATAGTCAGCTTGTGCGTGATTCTAAATATTAAACCACACAAAACAGTAGTTTCTGACTATCGTGGTGTAAAGAACGTGAGGTTTAACGAGGAGATTATCTCGCGCGCTGATTTACTTAATCTGCACCAAGAACATAAATTGCGGGTGACAATAGCATGTGGTTTAGCGCACGGGCAAATTCAATTGAGCCGAATATATGAGTTGATAATTTATAAGAAATAATGAAAGTCTCCCATCATCATGAACTGACGCAGGCACTTTTCACACTTTGATTTCTATGCACATCTCTGACAGCGCGAATAGTCCGACATTCCTCTAGTAAGGAACAGAGAACGGACACGGAATTTATTTAAACGACCGAGGGTACAGTGGCGTTTCGGAACTAAAACCTTAAGTCCGGTAAACAATTAAGAACAACAAACACTGCCTGATCACAAATACAAGCAGCAGGGATAAGATCGCAGGACTTTAAAAGCATTTCAACAAATTTACTGTCCTGGCATATAAATTAAAAGAGGAATGCTCTTCACCATTACAATATAATACAACATCCGTCCTCAGATGAGACTGAATGAACTTTTTTCGAGTTGTGCAAAAAATCCATCCACTTGTCCGAGCGCATTTGCAGGCTTGAATGATAGCAGCGCTCCGCCGCGCAGTGCCAATGGCGACGCCGTGTACGAGCAGCTCCAGCAGTCTTCTTAGCGAAACTTAACAGGTCTCAGCCAAAAAAACCAAAGCGGTCAAATCGATGCCTCAAGTCAGCACTGTTTAGTCCCGAAGGCTTTCACCTCTTAGTCATATTCTAACTGTGAAATCAATCCTCGGAGCGCGGCCCGCTTCCAACCGAGTCCACAGGGAGGATCAGAAATATCATTAGCATCTTAAAAAAGAGCCAGAGGATGACGTCATACCCAAACAGGAGTTAAGGGAAAAGAGCGGAGAGAAGCTAAGTGGGCAAGGAAGTTCAACACTCCTCCCCTGTGCACCCTCAATTATTCCCATAAATATTAGTAAGCTTTAAGCCGAGAACTCGCAGCACAAAGTCACGAAGGCTGTGGCACTTAGACGTCCTGCTTTTTATCCCTTTAACTCAGGCATCCGCAGACCGTTGGCAAACCTCACCAGTTCCAGCTTGCACTTTTCCCCCCTCAGTTTACAGAGGTGCTGCTGTTACGTGTCACCCACCGAAGGCTGTGCATTTTCAACACTTCACCACAAGTGACCTGCACCCCTCTCCCTCTCCCTCTCTCTTCTGTTGCTTTATATTTCGACATGCATGCATCTCGCTGCGGTGCAAAGGACTGGAATTTCTGGTTTGATTTTTGAAGAAAGAAAGAAAGAAAGAAAGAAAGAAAGAAACGATCCTAGCTCTGACAGCGACCACCAGACCTAAGGATTGCTATCGGCGGCTCATCGGCTGTGGTGTGGGGAGCAATTGTCACTTCAGCACAAAGACGGAGGGAATTTTTTTGAAGCAAAGACAAGAATTTAAAACACCTTCAACGACAGGGACTCCGCGATGAGCAAACCTGCAGGGTCAACAAGTGGGTAAAATGGTTCACACTCCTCTGCCTTCTGCTTTTAAGGCGCTCTACTGAATTTGGTCCGTTTATTGCATTTCGACGGAGGCACGCCTTACTGATAACATGCTGTTTTAGTGAATGTTTGTGCGATGAAGTAAAAAGCGGTCTTACTTGCTTGTGAAAACGTGTCCTCCCGGATTTGAGTCAGCCTTCATTTGATTGAGTTGATGCTGTTTCAGTTATTCTTTATTTAATTTATATTATTTCTAATAAGTAATTTTCGCTGTGAAGGATTATCAGCTTGTTTGAAAGAGTTTTGTATGCTGTGATTTTTTATGATGATTATTGCAGCTGAAAAGTTTACTTTCAAGACATACATTTATACCTTCACATCTGTCTGTCTCTATATCTATCTCCTGAGTGATCAAATATAAATTAGCATTGCTATCCATTTACAATGCGCTTTTGCTTACAAAAAAAAACTCGAACTCAGAAATTAGACCCATAGCATTGACCTCACATTTCCCAAAGAAATCTTTGATGTTAAAAAAATGTAATCGCCACTTGGATTGGATAATCTTACAGCACAACATGGATTTACTTGTCGGCAGCAATATTATTACAGGGGATTAATTGATTATTGTTAAACCCCAGATTTCAGGATGTCAGATGTGCCTTAAAAAGTTTATCGCATGCAGAACAAAGATACTCACTTATATCATTTACAGTTGAGCAACAGGTTGTTCGGCTTTTTACAGTAATGTGCGCTGCCAACGAACCTTTTTAAAAACGTCGTGTTGCTCAGAACAAATAATATTTTTTTAAGTAAGAAGACCAAAAATAAATATCTTAAAGTGAATCTAATGGACAAATAATAATGCAGTTTGTATTTTTTACGCCGTTAAACAAGTTAAATTAAATCGGGAGAGCTGCATTTTGACCTCTTCAATATTTTTAGTAACCGCGCTAATTATTAGTGTGCATTATGTGAAATCTTACAACTATTTAGCTACAATATAACCACAGTCAGTTAAATGAATAAACCGATATGTAGACTACCTGGCTATATGTACTAAAATATTGACGTGGTCTCGTTAATAATCAAATAAATGGGACTTATACTTTGCGCATCTATCTATCTATCTATCTATCTATCTATCTATCTATCTATCTATCTATCTATCTATCTATCTATCACCTGCCTGGGATAATTTACAATTGTTATTTATCTGTATTTATTTTATATTCGGTAATAACTGAAAATGTATTTGGACGCAACGAGTATAGGAAAGCAGAGACACATTTTGTAGTTTTAAAATGTCAGGTTTTGCTGTTACATCCACTAAAAATGACTTTAGTTGAAAGGCGTTGTCATTTTTCAAAATTCTTAAATTTGCATTCTCAAGGGGAATATCTACATTTTTTTTCTTCATTCAGTTGCTTCGTGCTTATTGAGTTACCAGTGATCCGACAAATAATAATTTAATTTGTACAATTTTCTTAAAATTTTCAGGGTTAAAAAACTCCCTTTGGCTCCCTCTCGGCTCTTGGATTATGGCAATAGACGGTACTTGAATAGAAACAATCAGGGCGAGCACTGAAACTTATTAAGCGGTAAATGCCAAGAAGTGTGACAGCATTTCAAAAATGCCGCAATATAAGTTTAAAAAACTACAGAAAATTTAGAAGGGTGGTGTTTATACCTTAGTTTATAATTTTTCTTCCTGGGTGGTAATATAAACCCTTGTCCATTTTTTTTAAAATCCATACTAACTTCTTTCAACAGTCCCTGAGCTTGACGATAATTACAGTAATAGAATATGCCATATATCTTTAAGCAATTATGACACACAATAAGCACCAAGGGACCCCCTACCGGGAGAAGTTAAAGACGGTTTCCCTCGCTCAATAAAATTGTGGTTTATTTTACATAACTCTGTCCCAGACTAAACCAGTGGTTTCCCAGCATTTGGGCCAGGGGAATGACATCAATTTAGAAGTAAACATCCAATTAACCTAAAAAAGCATTGAATCTTTCTACAAAAAACGAAGAGGCACAAAAAAAAAAGGAAATAACATTGGATCTCGTTCGCCTCACGACCTGGGTCTGTTCATTGAGGAGCTTAATCGACGTTTAATTTATTATATTATGAATTACGAAAACTTTAATTCAACCGTTATTTTTACAGTACTTCATATAGGCGTAGAGTTTATTTTTTTATAAATATAAAAATAAAATTAGACCAGACACTTATTAGTCAACTTTAGAATTTAAACTGAATAATTTGCACGTTTCTCACGCCATTATGTTGATTATTTAATATTGATGTACAAACCGGCACTGGGTAATTTATTGAAAGCAGTTGAGAGAAGATGTCGGAACACACAGAAAACTTTAATTCAGTTAGCATCTCCTGTGAATCTTTCGTAACATTACAGCAATGTCTGAGTTGCAAACCTAAACAGCAAGCTAAAAGGAAAGGCAAAAAGAACATAACTAAAATACGGGCTGTTTGATTGGCTTTCCTTGTTAATATGGTACCGTATCTGAAACCCCATGCTACCTTATTTTGCCGGGTCACTAGCATCTCAATAGGGAAGTGAAGATATGTCTATAATTACAACCATTGAAGTAGGTGTTTTTGGTGAGCTATAAGGGGGTTTAAGGGAAAAAAGTACATAATTCATATAAAGTATAACACAATGCTGAAATGCATTGCATTTTAGCTCGATTTGTGTTTATACATCAAAACCATTTGTATTATATGTCACTTGCTAATCCCTAAAAGCCTATAGACCTGTCGCATAAAGCAGCTGTCGAGTTTCATTATAGAGCGAGTTGGCAGCTCGTCGACATGCAGGCAGTCAGTCGAGCCTCAATGGGAAAATCATTAAGTTAACACTTTCTCTAATGTCTCCATTGTCTGCGCTCCAACATTGTCTTACAGGCTCTGAATATGACAGCCTCTTCTTTCGTGTTTTTTAAATAAATTACATTTACATTTAATACACAGTAATTTCAAAATAAGTTAATGTTATTGAACCAGTTATATTTATAATAGTAATAATAATAGATTTGTCGTTTTTAATTAATATTGTTGTAAACTTTTTTTTTTAGAAAAGGTCAAATTACACAAAAACTTATTGTAAATCTTGAAATTGAAAATTGATTGGTGATCAGAAGTATCTTCTTTCTTTGTTAAAATTGATCTATGTGTTACTTCTTTAAAACGAAGTCACTTCCCAATTTAAAACGAGAATTATACTTTTAATACGTTATTATAACCACAATATAAGACAAACACTTTTTCATTTTTTTCTTCCATCTGAAGCCCATTGCTGGTGGGACTGGCTCTAGTCCCCGAGACCCTGAACTGGATAGACCGTTAGAAAACAGTTCGATCAGTTTCCATTCCATCAATAATATATTATGTTGTATTTGATTTTTTTTTCTTCAAATTTAGGATATTGTTGAGAGTCAACAAAACTTGTGAAAACGTAACTTTTTCTTTAAAGATGAACGCTGGACGGTTTTGTTTCTGCTGTATTTTATAGGTCGCATTTTGGACATCCCATGCAAAGTGTGCGGGGATCGCAGCTCTGGGAAACATTATGGGGTGTACGCCTGTGATGGCTGTTCCGGATTTTTTAAAAGAAGCATTCGAAGAAATAGAACATATGTTTGTAAATCGGGAAATCAGGTAATGTATCAGAAAAGTAAGAATTTACTTTGTAGATGTAATCGATGACCCACCAAAATATATAACTAAACTGTATGATTTGTGATAGAAATATGTCTATTGGTGTTAAATGGTCAAAGTTAAATTATTAGAGAAACTGTAATAGCATTTACCGGTAGTAATTTGACATGAGCTGTGAATAATACGTAATCAGCCCGATGTGTATTACCTTAATACACGAATATATTTACACCTTAAGTGATACACCTCCTGTACTCAGAGTGAAACGCAGAGTGTACATTAAAGGTAAATGTCTGAACTAGAAGAGTCTGCGCGTGTTTTAGGCATTGATTTCTGACAATTAGCTTGAAGTGTCACGTAAATAAATGTCTCTTATCCAAGTAAATACGTTATTTGTACAGAAGGTGGCGCTGTCAAAGGTGCTGAAGTATTCTAGATTTTTGCTCATTTTTAAGCTGCGCTGCTGTAACCGCAGAATATTTGCCAGTGCTAATTTGATTCTAATAGCGTAACCCTTAGAAACGATATTATTTATATAAAAAACAGTCACTCTTCACGTGCCGTGTATGTGTGCCACTTAGGTCACAATGACAGCAATGTTTATAAATTACGCCAAACAAAACGAGAGATACGGGGCAAAACCTAAATGTTCATATTTTTAAATAGTTATTGTGTTTGCGCTTTGACATAATTTCATACTGTAAGTCAAAAATAAAATAAGACTAGTGACTTTTTCTGTAGTATTTAACTAAATCATGTGCTATTTTCATTGTGTTACTGTGAATATTTTGACATTGAAAAAGTCCTATACTAAACTTTTTCCCTCCAAATTTTTAGGGAGGTTGTCCTGTTGATAAAACGCACAGAAATCAGTGTCGAGCCTGTAGGTTGAAAAAGTGTCTGGAAGTGAATATGAACAAAGATGGTAAATATTCTTCACTTAAGAATTTTAAGTGTTGCACTATATGTGAATGTTTTCATACTTAATTTAGCAAGTTTGAGTAATTTTTTTTTCCAAATTTTGTATCTAGTTACAAATAACGTTTTCTTTCGTTTTCACCATATTCCACTCACTTAATATAACTTTAGTCTTAATTTTGTCAAAAGTTAAAATTAATCTAAATCATATTTTGTTTTTATTGAACTTTTTTTTATTCATTCACTGAGTATAATTAATTCAGGACCGAACTTTCTCACGGTGGTAGCGCTTTACTAAAGAATACTACGAAAAGTTGGCCTGCTGTGCGCCCTCCTGCAAATAGCTAAGTTCAACATGGCAAGGCACGAAGTTCACATTAAGTGTATAGATAATGTCCAGTTTTAATACTGACAAAAATCTAACCAAAGCAGTAAATATTTTACCGATGTTTTATGTGTAGCTCGACCCTGCAGGATCATAGTGTAAAAGGACACAAAAATGTTATGGTTAAAGGCGTCGCCCAAACGAAAGAATAGTTTTTTATATATATATATATATTACAGTATGAATTTTAATAGCTGGTCTTATGTGTTAGAATTAGTAACGTATACAAACTGCATTTTAAAAATAGATGCAAATATAATAATCAAACTCAAATTAATAGGGTCTGCTCACATGTTTAAAAGTTGCTGGGAGGGTATTTTTTAATTCCTTAATAGGAAATAATATGAATACCCATTAACACTATTAGCCTCATACTGCTATTCCATACAATTATTTTACCGTTTTTCCTGTCTATATTGCTGTACAAATTGTTAACATTCAATATTCAGTAATAATATTTTACATTAGCAGTATTTAATAGATTATTATGTTACTGGAATTAGTCGTGGTCATTGAAGTGAACGGGCATCAAATTTAAGCAATTCCAGAAAGTCTAATCAGTCACGGTAGAACTTAATTAATGTTCAATGTAAACTGAATACATACTGAAAAGCCTTTTTGCTACTAGATAATTAGATATTCCATGGCTTGTTGTTGAAAGTTAATACATGTAATTCAGTATGAAATGCTTGTGTATAGTATGATCATTCTGACAAACAAAGACAACCGTTATACATTGCAATATGGGTCCTCAATTAATCATAGCAGGGTTAAAACTAAGTTTTTCTGGGTTACATCCGCGATCAAATTTAAATGATTTATAGTGACACCCAACAAACCAAAAGAAGCTTATTTTATACAGTACAATATACAGTGCATGGTTTATTTATTATATTTGTAAGTGCAGTAACTCAAAGGAAACATGTCACTACACCATGAACCTAAAAGATTTTTTTTTCATTATATGAAACTTGTGTGTAAGAGAAGGTGTCATGTATCCCCCGCTCCAGTTTTACCTAGAAGAGCAAACTTAAAATGCAAGCATGGCCTAATGATCTCTTACTGCTGTCAAGTCGCACCATTATATGGTCTCACTCTTTTTTTTTTTTTGTTTGTTTGGTTTCGGGTTCATATTTTTCTTAGCCGTTCAACATGAACGAGGACCCAGGACATCCACAATAAGAAAGCAAGTGGCTCTCTATTTTAGAGGACACAAGGAGGTGAACGGTACGACGCCACACTTTCCCGCAGGCGCCATTCCCGGTCCTGCCTTCTTCACCGCAGTCACGCAGCTGGAAGCGCACAGTTTGGAGCTCTCTGCAGTGGCCGGCACGCCGGAGAGGCAAGCCATCGTGGGTCTGGCTCAACCCACTCCAAAGGTAATCAGTAAGCGTTTGTGGAGTTTCTCTGCAAAAATGAAAGGTGGCTGTTAACCACCCAGTAGAAAATATAGCGTTGGCCAGTTGGAACAATTCAGGATTTTTCGGCCATCTATTTAAATAACGCATACTGTCTTTTCAATAAATCGTATGTGTTGCTTATTAGAAAAACATTTGTATTTGTATGTAAAAAAAAAGAAGGGAAAACTGTAGTTCATGTCCTTAAATGTTTTTCAAAACAGTAGACAAAATGTCAAAAGCTTAGTATGGCAATGTTAGGCTGTTATGAAATGCCGAATTTAATGTACATGGAATGGCTAGGTTTAAAGGGACAGCGCTAACTGAAATTACTGTATATGCAATAAAGTTAACTGAAACATATTATAATTTGTAACATTCTGCAGTCTTCACCAGAAATAAATATATCTGAATACGAATTCTTTTTTCCTGTACTGCACCATTCTTCTTCCAGCGTTAAATATTATATTATCATTTTAAAATTACAGTATACGCATTACAGGAATTACACGAATAAGGAGATAACGTTCGTGTGTTCAAAGAAAAACAAGAGTGCAAGCCTAACTTTATTATACACTAACAGAAAAGTACAAACCGGAACATATGCAGACATATACACTCCTACCTACAAGCCTCTCCCACTTTTATGCACTGAAATAGAATAGTTAGCGCAGGCAGCAATGCTGAATCCAATCAACTTCTGTATAAGTCTGTTTTTTTTGACATTAGTCGGATAAAATATGTAAGTTCGGTGATTTCTGATATTCAGCTCATTCCATAAAAACTAAAGGTAGTCTTTATTTAAATTCTGTCTTAGTATCCTCACGAAGTGAGCGGCACCCCGATGTACCTCTATGAAGTGGCCACTGAATCCGTCTGCGAGTCTGCTGCAAGGCTGCTATTTATGAGCATCAAGTGGGCAAAAAGCGTACCGGCCTTCTCTACTCTGCCCCTGCAGGACCAGGTAAGCGTGGAAACACCTGAGCTCGATCACCTGGCGGGTGTCGCCTTGCACCCACCGGGGTCTCAAACCTTCAGTGCAGTTGCATCGCCGGGAACGCCGCCAGTCTTTCCGTATTTAGATCCTTTAAGCAAGAACAATTTATACCTGTTCATTATAACTCAAATCTTAAGCACGGTGTAATTTTGCTATAATATGTGTGCAGTGGCCGGAGGAAATGATGAACAGTTCAAATTAACCCCTTTTCCGCCAATCTCTTGGAGCTGCTGTATAACTTACCTAGGTTCCAGTAGATTAATGCTTTATCCTTGAATATTCTGCATTTCCCTGGCAGTGGAGGGCATAGCTATGAACCAACAGATTACCTACAAAACAGGGGTGTTCTTGAAATCTGTTCAACTTAACTGCATCTGCATTGTCTGTAATTACACCCACGTGCTTTACTTCTCCAGCTGCACTTCAGCTGCGGTATTCTGAACAAAATACAATACCAGAAATGCCCGACTGTTCGTTTATTCGGTCCCAAAAGTTGCATTAAATATGCTTTGTGCTGTTAACTGTAAGACTTTGACTATTTTATAAGAAGTATTTGTATCTTTGTGTGTCGAAAGAAAGCAGGGTACATCTCAAAATGATGTTATGAACAGTTTAATTGGTATGAATCAAAAAGTTTTTATTCGTTCATAAGTATATTGCAACCCTGTTAACAAACTAAAATTAAAGCGTGAATGGGAAACTGGACACGTATGAAGTATTCAGCAATGTGCACACCAAACGATCGATTATTGATCATGTGACTTCTGTGAAACAATCCTGACATTTAAAAATTGACTAGAGTGGACAGACGAATAAGGAAAGTGCTTTGAATAAAACAAGAATGGAAATTACACAAAACCGCCCCTGGCGTAAAAGTAAATTATTGAATGTGGAGATGTGGAACCACAATTAAACATCTCTAAGTATCCCTTTACAATAGTTTAGTTAATAATATGCTCATTCACATTCTGACCTTGTGCCAAGCATGGGATACAATCTTAATCGACATTTTTCATAACGGTTTTTGTTTTCCTGTTGATTTGTGTCTGCAGCTAATTCTGTTAGAAGACGCCTGGAGGGAGCTGTTCGTTTTAGGCATTGCACAATGGGCCATTCCTGTAGATTCGAGTACTCTGTTGGCGGTTTCTGGTAAGATATGCGCGAATGAGCACATAAAAGAAAATGAACACTGCTGTACACTACGCAATTTATGAAAAAAATTAACATTACAAAGAGTAAGTTACAAAAAAGAGAAACACCTGAAGACCAGCAAATTTAGAGTAAACAATGGCGTTCACCCGTCATGTATAAAATCGCATTTAGATGCAAATAATGATATTTTGTTGCAATTATTACAGCTTTTAATTGTTATTTAAATACAACTATCCATATTCATTTCTTGTTCTTTATTTTTTTTTATTCTTGTGTATTGTACTGTACTCTGTGAGGTATGGTAGAATAAATATACTGACGTTCATTCTTTTCTTTTGTTAAAAAAAAGGTTTAAATTCAGAGAACACAGACACCCAGAGGCTAAACAAAATCATCTCGGAAATTCAAGCGCTTCAAGAGGTAGTTGCACGCTTCAGACAACTCCGACTCGACGCTACTGAGTTCGCATGTCTCAAGTGTATAGTAACATTCAAAGCTGGTTAGTACAGAATATTTTTTAGTCATCTTTTGTTTGTTCTGACTTTTGGGGAAACGTTGAGACTGCCATACAGTTACTTAGTGACAGGCGTGGACCAGTGTCGATTAAACTGAGTGATGGTAGCTGTGGTGAAATTTCATGTAGAAGTTGAACTGTTGTTGTTTTTACATTTAGGTCTGTACTGTTGTTGGTTTTATGTCTACATTTTGATTTAATACCAAGACATGAAATTTAAGCATCTGTGATATTATTAATCTGGTCCAAAAGAGCAATGCCCTGCAAACTGTACAACAAGTCTATTGCAAATCAATTGAAGAGTGCCCATTTAACTAGTCTATCCAGCTGTATTAATTTAAAAAAAATAAGTTAAAAGTGTTTATCAAATGGTCACAGTATTTAAACTTCTTGAATACTTTCATATCTGCATTCAATGAAGATCACTATACAAAATTAAACTGCACTGAACTGAATGTCTGTATTTTGCCAAACATTTAAGTTACTTACACGATTTGGGAGAAAGAGAAAACTTCTGAACATTTGAGATGAGGTGTAGCAGTTTCTGCCACATCAACTTCAATATTAAGAACCTCCGTCTCTGAAAAATCGAGATCGGATTCGCTTGAATGTGCCAAATGGATGGCCATTGTGTCATAAACCCCAACACGACCTGAATACGACATTCATATCTTCAAGAACGGTGTAAATGCCTTCAGCCATCGGAGGATTATTCCTTTTGATCTTTACAAACGCATATAAAATGCATAAACAGACAAAGCTTTAAATAACGCATAACAAACATTTACATCTTCGCAAAGCTAACTTTAACTGCATGAGCCAATTATCTTAATAGAAGGATGCTTAATCAACTGATACAAATGAATTCAAATACTAGAATTAATGCCATTTTAAAATAACGGTGACACGGTGGCTCAGGAGTTTTCCGTGCTGCCTGGGTGCTCAAGTGGGTGGGGCTGTGGGGGGGGGGAGATGTGTAGAATATGCACGTTTTCCATTTCTCCGCCTCGGTTGTCCTCCAGGTAGTCTGGTTTTCTTTCCACTTCCAAAAGACGTGTATATTAAGATAATTGCCAACTCTAAATTATCCTGATGTCTGTGTGTGTTTATGTTGCTATGAACTGCTGCCCGGTAGACCACTGACTCCTACTGCTCCCGATAGTAACTGCGCTGGTGACCTAATAGTGTTGCAAAATGGATAGTAGCACACACAAAGTTAAACTTTCACACAATCTCAAAATTTAAGAAATCAAAGCCTGATCACCTTAAGGTGAAACGCAGACCGGCATGGATCAAACGAATGCACATACCCACACTCGCTGACAGAAGGACAATTGGAATCGCGAATTAGCGTGACACGCGACTGTTTGAAATGTTGCACTAAGAAGAAACCGCAACCGCGAAGAAGAAAAAAAAAAAGATTTACGCGTGCGCACAACGAGGAAAGCGTAAAAAAATCTGGAGCTCTACTGCCTAATTGTGCATTGTCCGTAAGCGACCTGTCGCTGGCTGAACTTAAAGGGCGATCATTTACCTTAAGGGTGCTGCAATATAGGGGATAACGGCATAACTCTTGTAACAGTCACAATAGATTTCAAGATGAAAAACCAGTAGCTTTAATTAATACAACTGAAAAGTTGCCCAAAATCTGTCATATGCGATATGCGCTTTTGTTGAAACTGTTGTGATCTCTAAATAACTACTAATTGTTTGAAGGTCGTCACAAAAGAATTCTTAAAACATTTTGGACCAAAAATATATAACCTTCTCAATGGCTGTTTATTTGTACGGTCAGTCAAATAACATGCCATTTTAGTACCCGCTTATTCTATTTCAGGTTACTCGTTCACAGGAAACGAAACAACCACCAACAAGGAGACAGTCCCTCGCAGGGCACGCACACGCACAACTGGGGCAGTTTAGACTTGAAGGAAGTCTTTGAGGAGAAAACTCCAGTACATGCGGAGATAACGTGCAAACTCGCAAAAGATCGTGGCTGCATTTTTAAACATAATGGTTCAATAATGGCACTTCGCTGGGTTTTGTGGTTCCTTGATGAGTCGTTGCTTGACAGAGAACAATTTCATTAGGTTTCACTGTATAATAAAATGGTCATCTAGCTTTAAAAAATGTTCATACTGTATTTATTGTATAAATGACTACCAAGCGGGATACTAATAGACCAAGAAAACCTGAACTTAGCTTATGTTATTGTATGTATCCAGAGTCATTTTAAAATCACAAACCCATTGGTATTTCACCAATCTGTTATCATATATTCATGGCTAATTATGGAAACTGTTAAAAGGGTCTTTATGGAACCTTATTGGTTCTTTAGAAATCCAAAAATCGTTTCCTTAAGACATCAAGAGCCACTCTGGCACTTTATTCTTAACAATTCAACTTGGTATGCTCAACCAAAACTTATGTTTTTAAATTACTGGAAATGCCTCGTAGTTCAAGTAGTAACAACTTCTTTCAACTGAATGTTATATGAACAACTACTTTGGCCTGTTTGTATTAAAATTATTTAAAGAAGTGGAATTATACAATCCCATAAAAAGGCAGAATTTACAATATAGCCATCTGTCCATTGTTAACCACTTATCCTGACTCAGGGCAGAACAATCAAAATGATCATTCTTTTGTGGGAGATTACGGTGTGTCTTTAGTATGCTTGTATTGTTCATTACCGCGTTTGATTAATGGTAGACTGTGATACCTATGACCTGATAAGTCGAGTTTCTTTAAAGTAAAATCATGTTGCACTTCGTTTTTCCAGTGCCTTGCACTCACAGCGGGTCTGAGCTAAGAAGTTTTCGCAATGCGGCGGCCATAGCCTCGCTACAGGACGAAGCCCAGCTTACTCTCAACAGTTACATACACACCAGGTAAGAGAGACACCTTCTTTGATAAGATTTGTACAGGTATTAAAAGTGCCTCTTTGAATATTTAAAATAAATTTATAGCTATGGTTATTTTAATATTTGAGTGTCATATCAAACGTTTTCGCGTAAAAAGTTTAAACCAGCCATGTTAACAGCATAATTAACACTTTATCCACTTAACCGTGAACACTCCTCCATTATTCCGAATAAGAACGTAAATGCAGACGATTGCTTTATATTAACAATTGGGTTGATTGCTTATATATGTGTATTGTTGCGTTTTCATCCATTCCTTTAACATATGTGTGTGCATTTTGTACTACAATTTCAGATACCCAACTCAGCCATGCAGATTTGGAAAACTCTTGCTACTTCTGCCAGCGTTAAGATCGGTGAGTCCATCCACGATCGAAGAAGTGTTTTTTAAGAAGACGATAGGCAACGTGCCCATCACTCGGCTTCTTTCTGACATGTACAAATCCAGTGACATCTGAAAGGCCAACGTTTCATGTGAACTCTTCTCAAAGACTGAATGTCGAAAGGAATGCAGGGATTTAATATTGTCTATTCTAAAGAACATTTGTCATTTCATGCTGTCAGAAATGTCGGTAAAGGAAAGTAAATGGTTTAAGAGTACATGAAAACTCTTCTGCTCATAATATCCAAGAAAAAAAGGAGTTTACATTTCAGAAAGGCTTTCTATTACTCGCGCCTGGAATTCCGTTTTAATTAGTCTGAAAAACTCTATTGATAAAGGAGTCAGCGACGAAACCCATCTGGTTCAATTTTAGAAAAAGCCTTTTCTTTTTTTTTTTTGTACTCAACAGTACCGTTTTAGCACTGTCTTTATCCTCGCCAAATGTAAATGCATCACATCAGTTATTTTCTTTGAATGACAATTCAACCTGCCACGTAAAATAGCAGCGTTCTGAGCATTACATCCAGCCTATACATGCTCCTCGAAAAAGATCTGTTGCTGACTGATATGCGTGGACGTTAATGTAATGCTATTTGCTTTACGCGCACTTAACTGCTATTTACAATACGTATAAGCTTTATGTTTATCTGCGTTTGCTGAGCGCAAGTCAACTTTACACAGCAGAGGAAGCCAAATACACAGAAAAACAGACTCAGTCCGGTCGCTGTCCCCGACGTCAGTGCTGAAATTGAAAACGCTCCGAAAAGCAACACATATCACCTGAAGGGAAAGAAATCAATGCGTTGGAGCAGCATTTCGAGGCAATTTCAATGGAGTGGACAGAAGAAAAAGTTGTACAGCTCTTAGTGCCTTCGATCAGTGCTTGACAGGTTCAGTCCTCAATTTAAGACTGGGCCGCTTAAGCTGTTGTAAATAAATCAGTTTCATTTAATGCCATTTTTGCGTTGTGGCGGCTTGAAAACGGTTGCTTTGTTTAAGTAAATATACTAGCACTGAGAAATACAGCACTTGGGATTTTATAGGGTGTATACTTTTTTTGTTGTAAAAAGTGAAGTAATACCTGATTGTGGAACTTGTACTGATCAATATGTTTAGAATAAAAATATTTGAATTGAATTAGACTAGTGTCATTTTTCTGGATCTTCCAAAACAGACGTCGTATTTCATACATTGAATTAGTTACACTAGAAACAATGTTATACTCACCACAGTTTTACATGGTCTGAAAAATAAATAGAATATAACAGAATAAATTGTTAAATCTTTTAAAACCAAGTATTTTTAAAGCAATTGACAAATTGCATTGGAGACTTACATTTCAGCAATCAACTGTTTATTATTATGTAAATATCCGTGGCTATATAAAAATACAATAGTTCATCCAGCTATACTTTTCCAAAGTTCAAATTCTTCGCATCCTATTACAGGAGTCTCAGGTTTTATCTTGGAAACACATGACCTGCGGATACAGTATGTCACATTGAAAACCTTGAGCTGGAAACTAAATTACATTCCTTATTTGAAAACAGAACGTTTTTGTTTATGGCTTCCTGGCTTTATTTTTAGGATTTTGTGTATTTTTCCCCTGCTCAGTGAGAGCTCTTCATGCTCATTCTACCCTTTACTATCATTTAAATTAATGTAGATGATTTATTAAAGACAGTTGTAAGCGATTTTATGTTAAATCACAAAGATGTATACATATACACAATGAATTAAGGGATGGTTAAGGTGAAAAATATATTTATATTCACTTTTTTGTTACATTTCCATTAGCTGCTGAAAATAATAGGGTCTGACCAGAACCCAGAACAAAATGGCAGACTTTATTAAATCACACTCTTCACTAAACTACTTGTTATTCTGTTTATTTTGTGTACAACATGAATACATTTACCCAAACATGAAAAATCAGTAGTGGATTTTTCTTTTAAGAAAGACAATAAGAGCTTTAAGCCATTTTCAGGAACCAGAAGGTTTTTGACCATCCCAGTCTCTCCCTCCCACTCATATTAATATACTTCATTCATTAAAATAAAAACAAGAAACTTTATTTATAAAATCTGCTCTATTATATAGAGATATTGTGTAAGAGTTTCTAAAGCTGGAGTATAAGCAGTTATTTAGAATAGTCACAAAGTGAATCTTTAACAGGGAGTGAAGTTTGTAATTGAGTTCTGAACTTGTCAGTGAAAAGTGCTATAGATTAAATTGAAATGTACAGCCCAGAATCTTTGAAAAAACACATTCAATATTTCTAGTTTTAATAGTAGTTATTATAAAATGTTAGTGTAAGAAATACTTGACATGCTATAATTAGTATAACGTGTACAAAAAAATCTCATAAACAATATACAGTTCGCAGTGCATTTTTATAGTTTCTTGGACCAGCAATTGTGTATGAGTTAACAAGTATAATGACAGACAGTTATTATGCTCCATGAAATACTTAAGACTTTAGTCTATAATGAAATTCTGAATAAATTAGCAATATTAGCTATTCTACAATCTCTTGTGAACTAGTGTCAAATACATTTAGCTGTAATCTTGAAAAGACAATTCTAAAGTAATACAATTGAATTAGTTTGTAGAGTGCGTTGTCATGTTCCTTTTCAAATACATTTATGGTCATGCAACACCTTTAATATTTATATTAGTTTAAAAGGCATTTTTAGGAATTTGGATATAGATGATAGAAATGCACATAAATAAATGCTGCCTGTGAGCATGTGATCTCCACTTATTTATCTCTCCTTGATTAAGCTGAAAAATCACCACCTTCAAAACTTCTCTTTAACTTAATATGTATACATGAAGAATTTTTGCTGTAAGCTAAAGTATTATTTTAACATAATTGTGAAATCATTAAAGATTTAAGCTGCTTTCAAATAATCAGACTATTGTCAAGTAGAAATCACAATATTTGCCTATTTAAATGCCAAGGCTTCTTATTCCACAGCAGTATTTCTCTGTTCTAAAGACAATTTCTGACTTAGTTACATCACTGGCTGTTGTTCTCTAATACTGATCCAAGTTCAGATTCTGAAGCATTTTTGCTCTGAAGAAAAAAGTGAAGAAGAAAGCTAACAACTTCAAGGGTAGGGCATTTATTAATATACAAAGTTTAGTTTCAATTTTCAAACCTTATGCATTATATTATTGCCAGTCTTCTGTATTAGGTAAGTAAGACATTTAGATCATTCAGAGAGTCCGTGTATTAATAGTACACTACAAACCCTAGACAAAACCTGAAATTGCCTCTTGGCCTGCAGTCAAGGCTAGTGTGTGATTGTGCATGTTGAACTTCAACCTATAAATTACTTTTTTATTTAGATTGTGAGATTAATAGTCTGTTAGCATGGAAATTATTTGTACAAGATGTTGAGGTGTTGCTACTAGGTTATAGAAAAAATGACACTGTCATTAGTACAAGGTACTATAGGTATTTAGAAAGGAATCTATCCACCAGTCATAGGAAAGTGGTCAAAGCTCCATGTAGGCAAATTTTAGGACACAGCACTGCCAGCGTAAACTAACAATGCTGAATGCAGTATTTTCCTTAGTAGATGCCATGTATGGGATTTGGCAGAGACTCTTCGTCATTTTTATTGTACTCATTTCTCTTAAGATTCTCAATCAGCCCATCTTCCCTAGCATATGACTTAGTAGAAAAAAGCAAAAAATTACATTGAAAGGACTTATAGATGGGGCGGCACAGTGGCACATTGAGTAGTGCTGCGGCCTCACAGTTAGGAGACCCGGGTTTGCTTCCCAGGTCCTCCCTGTGTGGAGTTTGCATGTTCTCCCCGTGTCTGCGTGGGTTTCCTCCCACGGTCCAAAGACATGCAGGTTAAGTGGATTGGTGATCCTAAATTGTCCCTAGTGTGTGCTTGGTGTGGGGGTGTGTGTGTTCACACACCCTGTGGTGGGCTGACACCCTGCCCGGGGTTTGTTTCCTGCCTTGCGCCCTGTGCTGGCTGGGATTGGCTCCAGGTGACCCTGTAGTTAGGATATAGCGGGTTGGATAATGGATGGATGGACTTATAGATGACACATTGTAACAGTAGCAAACAAAATATCAATACTTTCTTAACCTTGGTAAAATCTTATCTTTTACCAAAACCTTAACAGTAACTAAAATCAAACTCAGGAGTTAACACCAGAAAGGGTTCTTAACAATAAGACAAAACTGAGAAGCAAACCACAAATTAGCAAGAGATTCGCTTATTTCCCCAAACTAGTTAGGAAAAGCGCAACCACAAATGATGTCACATGTTGCAGACTATCCTTGCAGAACAACACCTTGACAACTATAAACAAAAGGAGTCACAAAAATCCATGTACATAAATAAACAGTAATGGGAACAAAGTAAGTCATGATTGATTTTTAACTTGGTGAAAAATATTCTAAATCTAAAACATATACTAGATTCACATTCTGCAATACACAAACCACAAACCAGACCCAAATTAACTATAAAAGATTGCAGGAAACATCACAAAAAATGTATTCATACTAAAGCCCCCTGTTTAGGAGGCAATCTCCAAATAATTGCATTTTGCTTACTTGTAAAATGAGCAAGAAAATAAGACAGCAGCTAATGGGTTTGAAGATTATCAAAGTGTAGCCAAGATTTATCCTCAAGTCCATAATTTTGACAACAAAGTAAATACTCCACATGAAATCCCCAGTAATGAGAATTTTTAAGATATACTGTACCACTGTACCATCAACTTGAACCAAGGAAATTAAGGAGTTGTGTGTATAATATGGATTATGACAGTTTAGCCACTATCTCACAACTCAATTTTGGGACATGGGCTTCCACCAGTGGGTGGTGAGTTGCTATTGTTTGTTGTGGTAGCGGGTTGTGGTCTGGGTTGTGATGAGCTGGTGCTCTATTGATCATGCTCAATCCTCCACCACCCTGATGATCGCACTCTATTAGCTTTAAATCTCCCCCTTCCCACCAACTCAGATGATTGCACCAAAATCATCAAGGGGGACCTTCCAGCCCCTTGGTGCATATTAAAGAGACTTATATGGGTACAAACTGGATTGTGACACCAGAAAAGGTTAAGAAACACTGAACTATAATGTATAAGCTTCAACCTGGAGATGGGCAATGTATGTTGAACTGAAATGAACAGGACGTACTGGACTGTAAGATACTGGACTAACCCTTTTACTAACAGCATAAGGTCCAATAAATATTGGTACTAGTTAACAGGATAGAACCCTCAGGGGAATGTCTCACTTAATAGGCTACATCTTCTGCTGAACCGTGAACTCAGAGGCAAGATTTCAATTTGCTGAGATTTCTGCTGTCTTAAGGTTCTTTTGCATTAGCTGTCACATAGCATGTAGTGTGACGTATCCTATTACACTAGGAACCAACGAAGCAACAGAAGGTAGTTCAATCATGAAGACTTTGAATTCATAGAAAAACTCTAGCAGGTACATTTTTAGTACAGAGTGGTACACCGACATTGTAAGCATATTCACTGATTTACGATATCTCTCTCCATTTATTTTGACAATCATCCCCAATGCAACAGAGATATTTTTCAAGGTTTCTATTGAACCTTTCTGGCTGCCCATTAGCTTCCAGATGGTACCACAAAGTGAGATTAATGTCACATTCAATACAGTTACAGAAAACTGACACATTTTTGGGATGATTTGAGAACCCCTGTCTGAAATTATTAAAATTGGGAAACCATGTAAATTAGCCAACTATTTAATGAATTCATTAGTTAATTCACAATTTATAGGTCATTTTTAGAGAGGCAACAAGTGTTCAAAAACCTATCAACCACCATAAAGATTGCGCTGCAATTATGAGAAGGGAGATCAGTAGGATAATGGTTTCCCATGGATGAAGAATGTGCCTGTTCTAAAACTGCTATCAAAAAATTCAGGTGGAATACAATATTTCTCTGATGGGATTTTGTTAGGTTCAGTAAATTACTTTTCAGGAGGTATTAATAAGGTTAGGTTCAGATGTAGCTTCATCTGGGCCATATAAGATGGACATGGCAATTATGTCAATTATTATATGATTTACTTTGTCATTCTTATCCCCCGCTTGATAAGACATTATAAAATTAAAACATTTAAAGAATAACACCCATCTGGCATGTCTACAATTTAATTTCTAGGCACGTTTGATATACATTACATTTTAATTGATCTGTGAAAATAATAAATGGACACATGGCTCCTTCCGGCCAAAGTGCCATTCTTCTAAAGCTAATGTTAAGGTCAACAATTCATTATTCCCTACATCATAATGTTGTTCTGTTAGAGTTAACGTTAGATAAAAAAAAGCACATGTTTTGAGTCTGTATATTGAAATTTTTTGACAACACTGCACCTACACCGGGCAGCATGGTGGCGCAGTGGTAGCGCTGCTGCCTCGCAGTTAGGAAGCCCAGGTTTGCTTCCCAGGTCCTCCCTGCGTGGAGTTTGCATGTTCTCCCCGTGTCTGCGTGGGTTTCCTCCCACAGTCCAAAGACATGCAGGTTAGGTGGATTGGCGACTCTAAATTGGCCCTAGTGTGTGCTTGGTGTGTGGGTGTGTTTGTGTGTGTCCTGCCCAGGATTAGTTCCTGCCTTGTGCCCTGTGTTGGCTGGGATTGGCTCCAGCAGACCCCCGTGACCCTGTGTTCGGATTCAGCTGGTTGGATAATGGATGGAATGGATGGATGCATCCTAGACACATCTTCTCCGTCTATAAACTGCAATGAGATGTCAGGAAGTCTACACACTGGAGCTGAAGTGAATAACATTTTCAGATGGTTAAACACCTGCTCTGCTTCAAAGGACCAGTAGAATCTTTTTTTAAGGATGTAGCAGAAAAATTAGGGTAGTAAATAGCAAACCCTACAAGTTTTTTCATTTGCTTCAGTCTTTCCTGAGGTTTTTCAATTAAGAATGGCTGAAACTTTAGAACAATCCATAGCAATTTTTCTTATGAGCAATCTCATAATCTAAAAATAACACCTAATCCTGGTGACATTCACATTTTTATAATTTCACACGTAAAACGATACCCCTTTAAGAAGCCACCTCTCTAATATGCTCTCTAATATATTGGGCATAGGATAATAATTTTTTAGAAAAGACTAAGGTGTCATCTATATTCACTAGGCCATAGACTCCCAAGATGCATCAAAATATATTGTTTATGAAGGCTTGGAAAAAAAATAACCCAGCTACAAGGAATGCACAAACCAGTGTGTTTCTTCGTGCCAGTCCCAAGCCTGGATAAATAGGGAGGGTTACATCAGGAAGGGCATCCGGTGTAAAAATTTTGCCAAATCAATATGTAGACAACAATACAAATTTCCATACCGGATCGGTTGAGCCCTGGGTTAACAACGACTGCCACCAGTACTATTAGCCAACAGGGTGCTGGCAGAAATTGGGCTACTGTTGGCCGAAGAAGAAGGAGAAGAAGAGGGGGGAAATGTGTCTGGAGGCAGGAGGAGAGGATGAAGGTAAAGAGAGTGGAACTGAGGGTAGGAACTTTGAATGTTGGCAGTATGACTGGTAAGGGGAGAGAGTTAGCAGATATGATGGAGAGAAGGAAGGCTGATATATTGTGCGTGCAAGAGACTAAATGGAAGGGGAGTAAGGCCAGGTGGATCAGAGGTGGTTTCAAATTGTTCTATCATGGTGTGGATGGGAGGAGAAATGGGATAGGTGGTTATTCTGAAGGAACAGTATGTCAAGAGTGGTTTGGAGGCGAAAAGAGTGTCAGACAGAGTAAGGATTATGAAGCTGGAAATTGGTGGTGTGATGATGAATGTTGTTAGTGCATATGCCCCATAAGATGGGTGTGCAGTGGATTAGAACAAAGTTTTTGAAGTGAGTTGGATGAAGTGATGAACAATGTACCCAAGGGACAGAAAGTGGTGATTGGAGCGGATTTCAATGGACATGTTGGTGAAGGGAACAGAGGAGACGAGGAGGTGATGGGTAGGTATGGTGTCAAGGAGAGGAATGAAGTAGGTCAGAGGATAGTGACTTTTGCCAAAAGGATGGACATGGCTGTGATGAATACGTATTTTAAGAAGAGGGTGGAACATAGGGTTACATACAAGAATGGAGGAAGATGCACACAGGTAGATTACATCCTATGCAGAAGAGTCAAATTGAAGGAGACTGTAGACTGCAAAGTGGTTGCAGGGGAAAGTGTAGTTAAGCAGTATAGGATGGTGGTCTGTAGGATAACTTTGGGGATCAAGAAAGGAAGAGAGTGAGGGCAGAGCCAAGGATCAAATGGTGGAATTTGAGAAAGGAAGACTGCAAGGTTGAGTTTAGGGAGAAGGTGAGACAGGCACTGGGTGGTAGTGAAGAGTTACCTGACAGTTGGGAAACTGCAGCAGATGTAGTAAGGGTGACAGCAAGAAGGGTGATTGGTGTGACATCTGGACAGAGGAAGGAGGAAAAGGAAACCTGGTGGTGGAATGAGGAAGTACAGGAAAGTATACAGAGGAAGAGGATGGCAAAGAAGAAGTGGGATAGTCAGAGAGATTCAGAAAGTAGACAAGAGTACAAGGAGATAAGGCACAAGGTGAAGAGAGGGGTGGCGAAGGCTAAAGAAAAGGCGTATGATGAGTTGTATGAGAGGTTGGACACTAAGGAGGGAGAAAAGGACCTGTACCGATTAGATAGACAGAGGGACTGAGCTGGGAAAGATGTGCAGCAGGTTAGAGTGATAAAGGATAAAGATGGAAATGTACTCACAAGCGAGGAGAGTGTGTTGAGCCGATGGAAAGAGTACTTTGAGAGGCCGATGAATGAAGAGAACAAGAGAGAGAAGAGGTTGGATGATGTGGAGATAGTGAATCAGGAAATGCAACGGATTAGCAAGAAGGAAGTAAGGACAACTATGAAGAGGATGAAAAATGGAAAGGCAGTTGGTCCAGATGACATACAGTACCTGTGGAAGCATGGAGGTGTTTAGGAAAGATGATAGTGGAATTTTTAAGCAGATTGTTTCATGGAATCTTGGAAAGTGAGAGGATGCCTGAGGAGTGAAGAAGAAGTGTACTGGTGCCGATATTTAAGAATAAGGAGGATATGCAGGAAGGCCAGAAGGAGTTGAATTGCGCCTTTGTGGACCTGAAGAAATCATATGACAGGGTGCCTTGAGAGGAGTTGTGGAATTGTTGAGGAAGTTGGGAGTGGCAGAGAAGTATGTAAGAGTTGTACAGGATATGGGAAGTGTGACCGTGGTGAGGTCTGCGGTAGGAGTGATGAATGCATTCAAGGTGGATGTGGGATTACATAAGAGATCGGCTCTGAGCCCTTTCTTATTTGCAATGGTGATGGACAGGTTGACAGATGAGATTAGACAGGAGTCTCTGTGGACTATGATGTTTGCTGATGACATTGTGATCTGTAGCGATAGTAGGGAGCAGGTTGAGGAGACCCTGGAGAGGTGGAGATATGCTCTAGAGAGGAGAGGAATGAAGGTCAGTAGGAAAAAGACAGAATACGTATGTGTAAATGAGGGGGAGGTCAGTGGAATGATGGGAATGCAAGAAGTAGAGTTGGTGAAGGTGGATGAGTTTAATTTGTGACAGACGGGTATCAGCAAGAGTGAAAGGGAAGGTCTACAGGACGGTAGTGAGACCAACTATGTTATATGGGTTGGAGATGGTCGCACTGACCAGAAAGCAGGAGATAGAGTTGGAGGTGGCAGAGTTAAAGATGCTAAGATTTACATTGGGCGTGACAAGGATGGATAGGATTAGAAATGAGTACATTAGAGGGTCAGCTCAAGTTGGACGGTTGGGAGACAAAGTCAGAGGGGCGAGATTGCGTTGGTTTGGACATGTGTAGAGGAGAGATGCTGAGTATATTGGGAGAAGGATGCTAAGGATAGAGCTTCCAGGGAAGAGTAAAAGAGGAAGGCCTAAGAGAAGGTTTATGGATGTGGTGAGGGAGGACATGCAGGTGATGGGTGTAACAGAACAAGATGTAGAGGATAGAAATCTATGGAAAGATGATCTGCTGTGGCAACCACTAACGGAAGCAGCCAAAAGATGAAGAAGAAGATGAAGGCTTGGAAAATGGCTGGAGCATTAGGCAAACCATATGGCATGACACAATATTCACAATGGTCACTGATGGTGTTAAATACTGCCTTCCATTCATGTCCATCTCTGATATGAATTAAAATTTTTGGTTCTCCAAAGGTCAAAATTAAAATACTGTCGACCATGTGACCTGATTCAATAGCGAACAGATGAAAGGAAAAGGGTAGTTAGTTTTCATGATGATCCAATTAAGTTCCTAGTAATCAATACACAGTCTTAATCCACCATGCTTTTCCTCCACCCACTCCTTAGAGGACTGCTTGAGGATTTAATAAAACCATCAATACTGAAAAGTCAATTATATCTTTCGTCAAAGCCCTAAAAGTAATCAAAATCAAACGTTTGTAGCATAAAGATTCTGTAACAGTACGATTTAACTGAAAGATGAGATCTTTACTTTGAAAGGTAATACTTTAACAATAAGATGAAAACACAAAGCAAAAAACACACTATCCAGTGGTTTTGTTTATTTCTGTAAACTCAGATAATGAGGAAATGCATAACAATGACTTTTATACAGTCACGTAACTGATGTTAAATATTGCACAGTTCTGGATAGTTTTGTATAGCAACTTATTTCTAAAGTTTATGATTCCCTGGTTAGATCTCACATGGAGTTCTGTGTACAGTTTGTTCTCCAAGCTACAAAAGGATATACCTGTAGAGCCACTGGAAAAAGTCCAAAGAAGAATGACTAGGCTGATTCCAGGGGATGAATTATGAGGAAAGATAAGAGCTGTTTAAGCAAAAGAAGATTAAGAGGAGACATGATTGAAGTGTTTATAATTATGAAGGGAATTAGTACAGGGGATTGAGACTGTTATTTTAAAATTAGTTCATCAAGAACACAGGGACATAGTTGGAAGCTTGTTAAGGCTAAATTTTGCACAAACATTAGGAAATTATTCTTCGCACAAAGAACCATAGACACATGAAATAGGTTACCAAGTAGCATGGTAGATAGTAGGACTTCAAGGATATTCAAAAATTGACTTGATGTTTTTTTGTAAGAATTAAGTTGATAGCATTGGTGAGTTTTGTTGTGCTGAATGGACTGTTCTCATCTAGATTGTTCTAATATTCTAATGTTCCAACATTCAGCAGTAAACAAAAAGAGTCACAAGATGGCTACATATATAGATTGTAATGACTTGGAAAGTGTTTACTTATAATTTTTCTTGAAAAGCATCAAGAGATGAAGCATAGTTGAAAAATCAAGCCAAAGTTGTAATCAAAAGTCTAATAATCTGTTATAAAGTGTACAAATGCTAACAAAAAATCAAAGACCTAAATACCAAAAGCAAGTTCTTAAACTAAGAAAAAAAGTTTTTAACACAAGTATCAGACAACAACAACTTTTTTATATAAGTTTTGGTTACTGTAGGAATGTATGCACTCATCTTTATAACATTGTTCTGATGGCATAACACTGCGCATTTCTGAGTGGGTTTAGGATCATTCCAAAATGGTGGTGCCCATAATAAAACAAAATCACAAAATTACAAATATTTCTCATTGCTTCAGATTGCCATAAAATGAAAAACTGTTATGAAATGTTATTGAAAATGGAATATAATTTTTGGATTCCTTAATATTCCAAACTACAAAGTACTAAATCATAACCTAGATACGACAATGTGGGAAGACAGTAATGATTTTTAGCTTCGTACAAAATATTCTGAATCTACAAACAATCACTAAATTTGTGTTCTCCAATGTACAAAACCACAAACAAGCACAAAAAGTATATCAAAATAAAAAATAAATGTATAAGATCACAGAAATCATCACAAAAATTACAAAATATAACCAGTTTACAATATAGAATATGCATCAAAATGAAAAGCCTAGGAAAATGCACTAGATGCATAAATCTGTGAGTTCGCCAACTTCCAAGTTCTTCCTCTCCATAAATCCTGGTCAGCGTGAAAAGTAACGCACCTGCACGCGCACGCGCCTGCTGCCACTCCCCAAATTCCTCCCAGAATTATGCCTCTTTAAATATGCAAATCAATATAAATAGCCCTTAAGCTCAGCAGCCTGTGAAAAGGCAATGGCAAAAGCACAGTGGAAATACAAGAATTTCAGCGAATACCAAGTGGAGGCAAAGAAAAATGTACTATTTGTTGGTTTAAACAGTGGTATAAACAACAAAAGGAAGCTGATCAAGTGACATAGAGTGTCGGAGAAACTCAAAAGCTCAAGTTCTCAAAGTCGCACAGTGCCCGAAATAAAGAAGAAGTTGTCAGATATCAAAGTTGCCTTGGAAAGGCGAGTTGTAGCCCACTGTCTGAGTGTCATATGGAGGCTTACTAGAGTACAGAGAAAAGAAAAAAAAATAGGGACACAGTGGGGAAAAAAGCTTGAAATGTCAACTTTAATCTCAAAATTTCCACTTTAATCACGTAGTTTATTTTGTCATTAAAGTAGAAAATCATAAACTTCATCTTAAAACCGTTTCATTTACTAGTTTCTCAAATCCCATCGTAACTAAAGTAGTATGTTAAATTCTTTGTTTTGTACTGTATGTGTTCTTTGATGTGCTCTATGTGTGTGAATCACTACGTGCTTCTTAAATGAGCTTTCTCTTCTTCCGACAGGACACAGAATCCATTACATTTGTGATATTACAGCTCTCTGAATAGTTTAAATACTGAGATGTATACTTGATATCATTTTCATGATGATAGGAATTAAAGCATGTATGAAACATGGGAACACGCTGGCACAGTGATTGTTCCTGCTTCCTGCAAGATGCTTGCTGTTCCTTGTGCAACCTTCGATGAAATAATTTATTGCAGCAGTACTGTCTCTTTCAAACGTACTAACCCTCAATTTCTGTCCTTCCTTTTCTTTCTCCAAATACCAAATCGCCACACAATCAGCTTAATAGACGTTAAGCCATCTGTAAGCTGAGAATGCGGATTCTTCAAAACTTTTGAGGAACATTGAAATATCTTTGTAGTACATGTTTAATTAATCTATCCATCTATCCTTCGAGTGTCGCGCCAGCCCCAGCAAGAATACAGCGCGCGGCAGGAACAATCCATGGACGGAGCGCCAGCTCCTTCCTAGCGCTACGACACCATGTCCTCACATGTTTAATTATTAACAATATAGATTATTTAAATGAAGTTAAAGTTTTATCTGTATAATGTAATGAACATATTTTGCTGCATTTCATCTTAAAAATGATATCATCATCATATGTAAATACACACTTTATAAAGTGGCTCCGGTTGTGCAATATTATAACTGTATCGCAAGTTTACAGTGAGATGATTGTACTTATAAGTACAAACAGTTTTACAAGGAGCACTTGATGGACTGATTGATTCTTGGGATGAAACTGTTTCTGAACCACAAGGTTAGTACACGAAAAGTTCTGAAGCATTTGTCGCATGAGAGCAGTTCAAATAAGCAGCATGGCTGAGGCAGCATGTGCTAGATGCTGTATATAATTCTCTTTTCCGATCAGCTACTTGAGAGCTGTGATTCCACACTCAGATACAGTGATATAAACACTCTGAGTGGTGCAGTGAGAGTAATATGGAAAAAGATAATCCGCTGTGGCAACCCCTAACGGGAGCAGCTGAAAGAAGAAGAAGGTGCAGTGAGAGTAACAACGCTAAAGCAGTTATGGTATTTGGAATAGTTTGACCATTCTGTGGACCATTATATTGTTACAGGTCAATTACAATCAGATGCCTTAAACTAATAAACAATATGCAGTTAATTGCAATGTATATATATATGTATATATGATAAGGCCGCGTCAGGGAAGTGGGTCTAAAAAAGAAAGGGAAACCACACTGGAACAAAAGCACTGCTTTGATGCTGGGTGCTACCAGTTTGTAAAATCAAGCCAAGAACTTGCGTACGCCAGGGTTTAAGCTACCGTAAAGATGTGTGTGGCTTTACACCAAGTTTGGGTTTTATACATCGCTATTTGAGTGTGGAAACGGGAGTATGCAACATTTTTATGCGTACGCACCATTTATACATGAGGTCCCAGGTGACTTCTAACTTTGCGACTATGATAATGGGACTGGATTAGGGACTATGACTTTCTTCTATAATTTTAAATCAATCATTTTTTGGACTTCAAGTTTTGCTTTCACCCATTTCCCACTGGGGGTATGATATGGTTGCTTTCTGTCTACCATTCCTGGGTCACTGCAAATGTTGTGCAAGATTAAGGATGCTCATCCATGGTTTGTCATTTATGAGCTCTGCTACCTATTTTCTCACAATTCTTCTATTGGACAAGACTTGATCATTGTGCAAATTTCAGTCTGAGGTGATTTTTAAAAAGTCCCATTAATACCATCCGTTTGTCTAAGTTGGTATTTTTGGCCTAGAGACATTGCAGATTCATATAATCCACCAGTATCTTCCTTTCTATCTCCTCAAATGGACCCTGCCAATATGCAAGGAATTTTTAGTACAGATGGAAATTAAAACTATTATGAGATCAACCGGCTTACATTTGCATATTATGTCTTGCAATCTTATAGCCCAAATTTCGTGTCTCCATTTTCTAATTGCTCACCTACTGGAGGACACAGTTTTTCAAAGCAATCTTTAAGGCAAATAATGTGTTTTACTGCTTATCCCACCTTCATGAATGAGATCCAGAGTTACTCATGGTTCTCACCCATGTAACAAATCAAATGAAAAACAAACCTGGGAATAATGGTGGCATCTGTTAAACCATAAATGAGAAAAACGGAAGAATGAAGTCCCATTCCCTTCTGTTTGCTGCCAACAACATCCTCAAGATCTGTTTTATTTTTTGGTAAATCTTTCTACCAGGTGATCAAATTAATTAGCAGACATTTTAAGGTGTTTAATTTATAACAATTTCCAATTTCTGTAAAATATTCTGGACACGAATGCCGTTCTGATCCTTTCAGAATCCTAATAGCAATCATTATATATTTTTTCTTCCCAAGTGATACAATCTATTCTTACTGATATCCTTTTATGAGCATGTGCTGAATTTTTAAGGAGGGGCTTTAGGATTCATTGTGGTTCTCTGACGTAATTAGAAGTGAGATATGAGGTAATTATTAGTGCCATATTCTAGAAAAGAGACAAAAAGCTGCTTAATCTCACAGTCCATGCGTTCTATGCTTGTGGTTTAACTGCTTTATTACAAAATGTGAACCCTGTGGTATGTTGTCCTATGACACCTGATAATTAACTAACGCTGCTGGACTTCTTGCGTACTTAGGTGAGTCATCACCAAAGGTATATCAGCAGAATGGGCTTCCTGGCATATCAGTCATGTAAAGGGCATCACTGTAGTTGTTTTAAACTGTGTTAGTGTTTACTCAGGATAGATAGATAGATAGATAGATAGATAGATAGATAGATAGATAGATAGATAGATAGATAGATAGATAGATAGATAGATAGGACAGGCACTATAAAATTAGATAAATTGAAGTGAAAGGCACTGCAGTATTTAATGAACAGATAGTGAGGAAAGGCACTATACAGTATTATAGTGAAACTCACTGAGCTTTATGTCCAGTCACTTGTAGGCAATGGATCCAATTTGTCAAAACAAAATGGCATCCAAACAAGATATCAACATTTTTTTAATTATTAAAATCAATAAATAATGTAATATCCATCCATCCATCCATTTTCCAACCAGTTGTATCCGAACACAGGGTCACGGGGGTCACGGGGGTCTGCCTGAGCCAATCCCAGCCAACACTGGGTGCAAGGTAGGAACCAATCCCAGGCAGGGCGCCAACCCACCGCAGAAATAATGTAATATTTTCCTGCAAAATAAAAATAAAATACACAAAAACTTATGTGGCTTGTTGTTATGATTCCTGTTTCCTTGCTGAGAATATGATGCAAATGCCATTTAACCCATGATGTTACATCGGTGATGTACTATGGTTTGGTGCTGTCTCTTTTCCTTATCCCAAAGCTATCCAAAGCTGAAACTACACAATCAAATGATTAATTGGGAATTACATTAATTACGATTTAGGCAGCAGAAGTGTTTTATTGGTTGTCACAATAAACCTAACGAACTAAGCTATCTGTTGTACTGTCTGCAGCTTCCTGAAAAACATGGAGTTGCGCCCTCACAGACACTATGACTGCATTTTCTGGACCGGAACCCAATGCAATGGAAAATTATACAATAGATAATTTAGTCAATAGTTTTATTCATTTTATATGTTCAAATTCATAATTCTTCTATCTTCAACAAAGCACCTTTTTGAGGTGCACACAATCTTGTTCAAATTAAAAATGGAAAAAGACGTTTAACACATCTTTTTTGGACATTATCAGTACTTGGTAATTCCATATGGGCTACTTTGTTTTTCACTGTATTTTAGTAATTTATGTGTTGGCACAAATGGACTTCATATTGTAAACACATACTACTCAAGTATGATAAGTACTATCTGAGTTAGTAAAGTATTATCTATATACTGCATAAAGCTGGAAAAGTGTGAGATTCATCCATTATCTGTGTTATTTCTTGGTTATCAGATATCTTGGGAAATATTAAGTTTGGAATCTGCAAAGGTAATGGCAGGTAGATCAGTCCTTCATTAAATTCTCTGAAACAGGTCCAATGTTTTGTCAAACTTGTGAATTATTATATTTAAAAATCTAGTACTATTATTTATATTTATTACTATTATTATTTCTCCTATCAAAGATATAAATTAAAAATTCACACAACTTGTTTAGGCTACTGATATTCAAGGAGACTTCAAAACATTTATTTTGTTATCACCTGTCTTAATTTACCTTGCTTACTTCTTACAGTTCAAGCTGGGGATGGATGAATCTAGTATGGATTTGAATACAATTCTTCCTCAGAATTTTCAGAATATAGAAAAGCTGTATCCATGTGTTTTTTTTCCAGAAAATTTAATTTAGTGGAGCAAAAGTATGATGTTGGGAACTGAGGGCTATTAATCATGAAACTAGCCCCTTGAAGAGTGGAGGCATTGGTCAGACAGAAATGAAGCACCCTTATTAATGTTCACTAATCATAAAAACTCTACATACTTGAAAGCATTTAAAACGTATCAATCCCAGAAAGCCTCAGCTTGCATTATTTTTTACTAAATATAATTTTGTCATTTCCTATAGATCAGGGAATAAAAACACAAAAGTGGATAAAACGTCTTTTCAATTTGAATTTAATGAAACTGAACACAAATCGTATGGTTTGAGAAAAAAATGTAGCTGCAATTCAACTATTAACTGTAAGAGCTTGGTATTGAAAGTTTTAGAGACTAATTTCCCCAGGAGAGGCACCAGAAGACTTATTATTCATTCATGACTAACTACTTTCTGATCATTACAGTAAAATCTAGAGACCTAATTTCATGAGGCATTTAATGGCCTTCTTTACACCAAGACATGGAGCATCATGTTAAGACTTGTATGAAATAGGGGTCAGTATAGTACTGATTTTTCGATTCTTCTCCAAACCAACCCCAACAATCTTTCATTCAATCCTGGGGCCTCATGTATAAACGATGCGTTCGCACAGAAATGTTGCGTAAGAATGTTTCCATATTCAAATCGCGATGTATAAAACCTAAACTTGCCGTAAAGCCACGCACAATTCCACGGTACCTCATACACTGTTGTGCGCAAGTTCTCCACTCGGTTTTGCAGACTGGCGGCACCCAGCGTCAAAGCAGTGCTACTGTTCCCGTATGGTTATCCTTTCTGTTCCTGACACGGCTTTATAAATACACTGAAATTAACCGCATATTGTTTATTAGTTTAATGCATCTGATTGTAATTAACCAGTAACAATATAATGGTCCACGGAATGGTCAAACTATTCTAAATACCATAGCTGCTTTAGCATTGTTACTCTCACTGCACCTTCTTCTTCTTCTTTCAGCTGTTCCCGTTAGGGGTTGCCACAGCGGATCATCTTTTTCCATATTACTCTCACTGCACCACTCGGAGCAGCTGATCGGAAAGAGAATTATCAGTATACAGCATCAAGCACACGCTGCCTCAGCCATCTTCCTATTTGAACTGTTTCTCACATGGCAAACCTTTCCTGTATGGACCTTACGGTTCAGAAAGAGTTTCATCCCAAGAGCTCTATATGCACGCAATCAACTGCTCCTTGTAGAACTGTCTGGACTTATAAGTAGAATTACCTCACTGTAAACTACACTACAGTTATAATATTGCACAACCTGAGCCACTTTATAAAGTGCATATTTACGTATGATGACGATATCATTTTTAAGATGAAATGCAGAAAAATATGTTTATTATATTGTACAGATAAAACTTTAACTTCATTTAAATAATCTATATTGTTAATAATTAAAGTTTGTTCCTGCTTCGCACTGTATGCTTCACTGGGACTGGTGTGAATGATAGAACATATACTACGAAGATATTTCAATGTTCCTTAAAAATTTTGAAGAATTGGCGCTCTAAGCTTACAGATGGCTTAATGTCTATTACAGAGCTGACTGTGTGGCAATCGGTTACTTGGAGAAAGAAAAGGAAGGACAGGAATTGGAGGTTAGTACGTTTGAAAGAGACAGTACTGTAGGGGCGGCCTTGGGCATGTTTTCGACAAATTTCGACAAAAGTTAAACACTTGTGTCATGAGCACGAGGCGGCTATGCAGTGTCCGCAACGGATGTGGCCATCCGCCGTGCATAAGATACCATATTGACATTGGCGGGCAAAGGGGTAACCGATTCTTTCTCTGCCCAGGGCCGCCACGAGCCTAGAGCCGCCTATGAGTACTGCTGCAATAAATTATTTCATCGAAGGTCACACACAATCACTGCGCCACCGTGTTCCTATGTTTAATAACGTACTTTAACTCCTATCATCATGAAATTGATATCATGTATACATCTCAGTATTTTAGTTATTCAGAGAGCTGTAATATCACGAATGTAATGGATTCTGTGTCCTGTCAGAGGAAGAGAAAACCGGTTTAAGAAGCAAGTAGTGATTCACACACATAGAGCACATAGAAGATCAAATATAAAACAAAGCATTTAATGTGCTACTTTACTTACGATGTGATTTGAGAAACTAGTTAATTAAATGATTTTAAGATGAAGTTTATGATGTTCTACTTTAATGACAAAATAAACTACGTAATTAAAGTGGAAATTTCAAGATTGAAGTTGACATTTCGTGCGTTTTCCCCACTGTGTGCTTTTTTTTTTCTCTGTACCCTAATAAGCTTTCATATGACACTCAGATGGTGGGCTATGACTTGCCTTTTCACGGCGACTTTGATATGTGACAACTTCTTTTTTATTTTGGGCACCTTGCGACTTTGACCTTGAGCTTTCGAGTTTCACTATGTCACTTGATCAGCTTCCTTTTGTTGTTTATACCACTGTTTAAACCAACAAATAATACGTTTTTCCTTGCCTCCACTTGGTATTCGCTGAAATTCTTCCATTTTCCCTCTTGCTTTTCCCATTGTCTTTTCACAGAACACTGAGCTTAAGGGCTATTTATATTGATTTGCATATTCAAAGAGGCGTAATTCTGGGAAGAGTTGAGGCGGGACAGCAGGCGCGTGCACAAGCGTTACCTTTCACGCTGACCAGGATTTATTTAGTGGAAGAACACGGAAGTTGCCGAACATACAGATTTCTGCATTTGGATTTTTCTGTGCGTAAGCACATTCCGGCTTTTTTGCTTATGTCATGTTATAGTGCAAATTCTACGCACGGCGTTATGCATGAGGCCCCTGGTTTCTCCCTTTTCTGTAATAAATTCCATCTTGCATTTCTGCTTTCCCTTTTAAAAGGTACTTTAGTTGGGTACATAGTCTAACCAGATTCTTAAAACTGCAGTATCTACAAGAGGAGAAAATATCATACAGGCTTATAACTATCACTTGAAAAAAATCCACATATATATAAATACCAAAGACAGAGAGAGTGAAAGAGAGAGAGAGTGAGATACGGTATATATTTATAAATGAAGGATGACCAGACATCCTATTTTTTCCGGACTGGACAATGGAAGATTTAGTTTTAAAGTCTTTTATATCATGGCCATCAAGATGTCACAGGTCACATGCATTAGCTGCCTAGCAGTCATACAACATCATAGTGACCAGAAACACAAAAAGTAAGCAACCGTGAAAACATTTACACATATTGGAGGTGCCCTCCCAAAAGAAAATAGTTGAAAAGAGCGAAACAATGTCATCAACAAAACATCAGCAAACAGTATGTAAATAATGTAATATACACCTTTATAATGAACAAAATAAATGTAATCAATGCATATGAATAAAAGGGGCTATAATGTTACTTTAGTAGTACTGTAGTTGATTGGTTCTCTGAAGTTGAATATTTTATACCCCTAAAGAAACTACCTCAATACTCAAGAAACTGCTAGAGAATAACAGAAATATTTTGTCTACATTTTCTCCTAATATAATTGTTTCTGTGTAAGGTCTATAATTCCTTATTTGTTTCTAGAAAAGTTTCTGTTCATAAGTCAGCATCAAAGTCAATTGAAGTTATCCAGTGATCCTCCTGAGACAAACAGACAAACATAGAAAGTAAAAGAGGAAACATATTTAAAATGCCAAGTACACAATTTCCAAACAAATCAGAGCCTATATTCCCTAAGTTGTAGAAATATAAACAACTCTAGGGCTACAGGATTTTCCCATTTGGAATATGCTTACAGCTATGCTCCCTAATTATTATATTAGGTGTCAGAACCCATTGGCTTTTAAAGTTTTAACAACTTGAATATAATTTGTATGGCATCTCAATTAAAAAATTACAATCACAGACATGTGAAGTCACCTAGCTATAAGGTTGGGCAGAAGATGTGGCTCTCACCTGCACTTACAAGCCAGTCCTTCTACTCCATGATAAGATTCACTCCATCTTCCATATGCGTATGCCTCCTGCTATAATAAATGGGGAAATGACAAGGGAGCGAAGTTCAAAGAATCATTTATCCAACCCATTTATAGTAGATTCTTAAATCCAATTCATGGCTCATTGGTGTCGATAAGGACATGCTAGAGACATTCATGCCCCAAGGCCAGTTTAGCATTTTTATCTTCAATGCAGATACCTCTTTAAAGTGGATGAACATATTCAGAATAAAATATTTTGATCCATCCACAGAAAATGTTTGTTCTCTTTGACTAAATTAAGAGTGTCTCCTCCTTGTCTTTGCTGCTTACACCATATACTGTACTATAAATTGTAAGAGAACTGAAATTACCTGAAGCTGCTTTCTTACTGTTCTAAAACTCTGCTACATAAAAATAAGCTTATATATATTTCTGGCTGTTGCCAGGTGGTCTTTTTATATTTATAATTTTCCACTTATGGGAAGATGACACTGTTCATTGTCAGGCATGGACACTTGAGACAATTTCTCCTCCAGTGCTTTTATTTGACTATTCTTTAAATATTCAAGGAATCTATACATTGTAATATTGTAAATGCTTCATATGCTTATATTATTGTACTTGTTATGGCAAGGTGCATAATCTGATTTCAAATGACAACCTAAATAGCGTAAGCAGTCTTAAGGGCACCTGGAAGCAAAACAAGTTACACACTATAGCTTCCATACTACAAATAATGAAGAAAAGATGGATATAAGCATAGATCAACCTGCCACTTCACCTGCTGAAATAACCCAGCCAGTACACTCCATCCTTGGCAGCATGTGAGCTTCCAGTCTAGTGAATGCCAAGGACCAGAAGTGATGGTGGCAATGAATACTGAACATATACAACTTGCAAAAAAAAAAAAAAAAAACCCTATGAGGTTATGAGACACAGCTAAAACTGAGTAAAACAATAGGTTGTCATAATTAAATCTGATAAACTCTTGGGACAGAACGTGTCATTCAATGTTAGAGAAAAATGGGAGATTCTCTTTCAAAACAATATCTTCCTGTTTTTACACTTTTCTGTGGGAACTGCTTAAAATAGGGCTGCAAATAATGGCGTAAGCAACAACTACAAGCTTCATACATAACATGCGCTTATTTTTCTTGCCAAGCCATAGTCAATGACTAAAATGGTACAACTACACATTCAATACACACAAGGAGGATGAGAATCGGACCAACAATACTGCAAAATCATTGCATACTTTTAAACACTATAATAATTAATATGCATATAGTAGCATGCACTACACTTGTCATATAAATTTAAGTAATTTAAACCTTTAATTTGAGTCCTCCAAAATTATGTGATTTTTTTAAATTATCCTACTGGTTGTGTTGTTGCATACCAATTTTTTACGCCTCTCGATTTTTCACTTATTCAACATGATTACAGCAACAATAGCAACAATATTTAATATCTCTTGCTACTTTACCCTCCCTTTTCTCTCTTATTGTTCTCTACCACTTCCTTTCTCTCTCTTACTGCTCTCTTCCCCTTCTTTTAATAATATGGGAGGATATTATTAGAATGTTCATGAGTGAAGTGCATCTTAGTTTAGCTCCAAATGACAAGCCACTATCTTGTTTTCTTGTCCTATTTTCTGTAGCTTTCCTCAGAATTTTTTCTGCATTGTTTATTTAAATTTTATTTTTATCCTTTGACCATCTTACTAGGATCTTTTATGATAATTAGAATGTTTTGTTATCTTATCGGCTTGCTAATTACTACTATTGCAAAGAAACTGCATTTCAGAGTTCCATATTTAATGGCATGTCAAAGTTAGCTTTACTTGGGTAGGCAGAATGGGGGCTAGGGTGGAGTGGAGGTAGGCAAAGAAAGACAGAAAATGGTGAGGTTTTCTTTCAGATCCAATATTTTTGTGCAAGATTCATATGAACAGCAAGGGTAAAGTTTGCTTAAAAAACACTGGATTGGTCAAGCGTTGGTCATTTTAGCTATAGTAAGAAGAAGCTAGGAGTGGGAATTCTGAATCAAAAAGCAATCTCTTTGAAGGACACAATATAATGGAGGCTGCGAAACAATATTAAACCAATATAGTCCTGGTTAAGCTATCTATCTGTTTCGCTCCATATGTAAAATGCTAAGGGTTGTCTTTCTGTCATGTAAAAACTCACACAGCCTGGGCCCTTGAAGCTTCATCAATTTCAATCGACAGCTTATGCTATGACCTCCCTTTTGAACAATTTTATTGTTAGCATTGTAAAGTCATTCCAGCAATCTTTTTAGAATGGTCATTGCCATTATGTTACAGCCAGGGTTGGTTCTCTGCCTTAAGTTTATTTTCTATTTTTGTTTGAATGTAATTTTCGTTAATATTCATTTATTATTTAGTATTCATGTATGTTTATACAGTATATAATCTTTAAGTTCACTGAGTGAAATCCCAAGTGGCAGGTCTACTGTGATGGGATTATCCTTTATGGTCTGGTGGAAGAGGTGATCCAAGCATTGAGAATTGTTCTCATTTACTGGTTTGTGGATTTTTGCCTTACTTTGGATTCTGATTCTTTGGTTAGCACATTGGTCTTGTTTGCTTCAGGTTGCCTTTTCAGACATATTTTGTTTAGGATTATTTTGTACCTTTTACTGTTTTTGACATCTTAGTGCTTCTTTTGTTTATACAAAAAAACGTAATTTATAAAGATTCTTCATTGGCATGTCAGTTAAACCACAGGTTTTATGGTTAATCTGCTACTTTGAAGGGCATTTGTAAGTATTTCAAATATTTAAAGTGGTTTTTGAACTGAAGCCTGCTCCCTTGAGTTTTGGCTGCCTGGAGTGAGGCTTATTTTAGAAGAATGATTTTTTTTTTTGCCCTGTTTGTTTTTGAATCTTTAACACCCTCTTTTCCATCAAGTGTTGCTGGTTCCCAACAGCTGCCATTTTGTGATATTTTCTTGTGGTCATGGTCATTTTGTTGGTAGTGATCTGTTGCCAATCACATGTTTGGGCATTGTTACTATATTTGATGTCATTGCTTTATAAGCATTTAGGATGGCAGAGCAGTAATGCATACACATTTTGCTTTTATTGTTAAAGAAAGCCTAAAGAAACTTCCAAGAAGATTTAGTATTAGGACACTTGCTTCCAGTGCAGGATTTACGTATAAGCTACACAAGCTATAGCTTAGGGCCCCCGCCTTCTTGGGGGCCCCCAAAACAAATTGTCTGAGTGAGCAATTGTCATATATACTTATAAAGGGCCCCATGTCTCAAATAGCTTAGGGCCTTATCAAGTCTAAATCCGGCACTGCTTGCTTCTGCCTTTTAAAATTGATTCTTGTCTTATGTTCTAGTTTTGTCATTTTCCTAATTTCAAACTTCCCCGTTTTTAACTTCAGCCTGTCATCCGACTCTCTCTTTTCACTCTTCTTAAAAGAACATTCATTTTCGTGTCGTACTTTTGCACAGCAAAATTCTTTTACAGCTATTCAGCAGAAGGCAGGGCCTTGAATACACTCAGAATTAATAGAAATGAATGCTTTAATACAAAGTAAGCAGTAATGTCATATTAAATCTCCATATTGATACAGATAAGACAAGACACTGCATAAACCTCTTATAGCACACTTATAGTAAGAGAGTGTGGGGGAAAAGAAAGTGGAGTCAGCAACAATTGAAAACAGGTGTTCTGAATTTTGCTACTGTCAAACCTCAAAAATGACTTCTGGTCTGGAGCTCCTGTGTAGGCCTCACTCCACATACCGTAGCTCCAGACTCAAAAGGCTTGCAACATCCACAGGGCCACAAATGGTCTAAGGATTTTAAAAGTCAAAATTTGCAGAAAGAATGAGAGGGAAACTTTTCTCAATATAAACAAAGAATACTTTATTTCATATTTAAATTGTTTTAAAACAATTTCAAAAAGGATCAAAAAGGGCAAACAAACCTAGGAGCAAACAAAACCAAAAATCAGCAAACTAATAACAGTACCTCATTATTGAAGCAAGGAGAGAAAACCAGATAATCCACACAAAAACAAGAATTGCAAATCAAAAGTAGGAATCATAAACTAAAACTTCCCAAGACTGAAGTGAGAACTTAAGGAGCTTCTCCTTAAATTCTTACGGAAATGCATATCCCAGCTGCATAATTAGGTGACACTGCCTCCTTAGGTTCTACATACAAGACACAAGACGCACGTTGTCCTGGGGGGATTGGGTGTCAGTCTCCCTTTGCCCATGGCGACCTATCACAAGACATTCAGTAAACCGTTTGCAACTCTTGCTCTTCTGGTATTATTGTAATCTATGACTCAGCATGACTCAAGTTCAGGCATCACGTGACCCAAGACCCATAGTTTAAGAAATACTGCTCTAGACAATGGCTGACATGAGACTCACAAAACACAAACGCTTGCAAGAATGTCACGTGACTTCACAGGAAGAAGATAAAAACGATATAATTGTTTAGGACTCAGGATAACAAAAAATAAGTGCCACAATTGATTTTCTGAGGTCAAAAATACCAGGGGCCTCATGTATAAATGGTGCGTACGCACAGAAATGGTGCGTAAGAACGTTTCCACGTTCAAATTGCGATGTATAAAACCTAAACTTGGCGTAAAGCTACGTACTTTTCCACGGTACCTCATACCCTGTCGTATGCAAGTATGGCGACACCCAGCATCAAAGCAGTGCTACTGTTCCTGTGTGGTTATCCTTTCTTTTCCTGACACGGCTTTATAAATACACTGAAATTAACCGCATATTGTAATTAACCAATAACAATATAATGGTCCACAGAATGGTCAAACTATTCTAAATACAATAGCTGCTTTAGCGTTGTTACTCTCACTGCACCTTATTTTACTTCTTTCATCTGCTCCCGTTAGGGGTTGCCACAGCGGATCATCTTTTTCCATATTACTCTCACTGCACTACTTGGAGCAGCTGATCGGGAAGAGAATTATTGGTATACAGCATCAGGCACAAGCTGCCTCAGCCATGCTTCCTATTTGAACTGCTTCTCACATGGCAAACGCTTCAAACCTTGCCTGTATGGACCTCGCGGTTCAGAAAGAGTTTCATCCCAAGAGCTCTAAACGCACACAATCAAGTGCTCCTTGTAGAACTGTTTGTACTTATAAGTACAATCACCCCACTGTAAAGTTGCACTATAGTTATAAAATTGTACAACCAGAGCCACTTTATAAAGTGCGTATTTACATATGATGACGATATCATTTTTAAGATGAAATGCAGCAAAATATGTCTATTATATTGTACAGATAAAACTTTAACTTCATTTAAATAATCTATAATATATAATATATTGTTAATAATTAAAGGTTGTTCCTGCTTCGCACTGTATGCTTCACTGGGACTGGTGTGAAGGATAGAATAATTAAACATGTACTACGAAGATATTTCAATGTTCCTTAAAAGTTTTGAAGAATCGGCGCTCTAAGCTTACAGTTGGCTTAACTTCTATTACAGAGCTGATTGAGTGGCAATCGGTTACTTGGAGAAAAGAAAGAAAGGACAGGAATTGGAGGTTAGTACGTTTGAAAGAGACACCTGCACAGGGCCGGCAAATCACAGGGGTGGCCACGCCAATATATATTGGATATAAAACAGAAAGAGAAAATAACAACACAACTAAAAACGCAGCAGCAAATTTCGACAAAAGTTAAGCGCTTGTGTCATGAGCACGAGGCGGCTATGCAGTGTCCGCAACGGACATGGCCATCCGCCGTGAATAAGATACCATATTGACATTGGCGGGCGAAGGGGCCACCGATTCTTTCTCTGCCGAGCTTCCCCTGAGTACTGCTGCAATAAATTATTTCATCGAAGGTCACACACAATCACTGCGCCACCGTGTTCCCATGTTTAATAACGTGCTTTAACTCCTATCATCATGAAAATGATATCACGTATACATCTCAGTATTTTAGTTATTCAGAGAGCTGTAATATCACGAATGTAATGGATACTGTGTCCAGTTGGAGGAAGAGAGCCGGTTTAAGAAGCAAGTAGTGATTCACACACATAGAGCACATAGAAGATCACATATAAAACAAAGCATTTAACGTGCTACTTTACTTACGATGTGATTTGAGAAACTAGTTAATTAAATGATTTTAAGATGAAGTTTATGATGTTCTACTTTAATGACAAAATAAACTACGTGATTAAAGTGGAAATTTCGAGATTGAAGTTGACATTTCATGCTTTTTCCCCACTGTGTGCTTTTTTTTTTTCTCTGTACCCTAATAAGCTTTCATATGACACTCAGACGGTGGGCTACGACTTGCCTTTTCACGGCGACTTTGATATGTGACAACTTCTTTTTTATTTTGGGCACTGTGCGACTTTGTGAACTTGAGCTTTCGAGTTTCTCCGACATGCTATGTCACTCGATCAGCTTCCTTTTATTGTTTATACCACTGTTTAAACCAACAAATAGTAAGTTTTTCCTTTGCCTCCACTTGGTATTCGCTGAAAGTCTTCCATTTTCCCTCTTGCTTTTCACATTGTCTTTTCACAGAAGGCTGAGCTTAAGGGCTATTTATATTGATTTGCATATTCAAAGAGGCGTAATTCTGAGAGGAGTTGGGGCGGGACAGCAGGCGTGTGCACAAGCGTTCCTTTTTACACTGACCGGGATTTATATAGCAGAAGAACGCGGAAGTTGGCGAACGCACAGATTCCTGCATCAGGATTTTTCTGTGCGTAAGCACATTTCGGCTTTTGTGCTTACATCATGTTATAGTGCGAATTCTACGCAAGGCATTATGCATGAGGCCCCAGGTTAGATTCATAGAAGTCCTAAAACACTATACGACACAGAAAGAATTAAGAAAATACATCATAACAGTTATGAACTTGGGGTTCAAAGCACTAAATTGTTCCAAAACACTACCAAAATGCTCAGTAGAGGGAATTTACTGTCAAATCCTGGCTAGATAAAAAGGCAAACTCAGGATCTGTATAAAATAAAAAAAAATTTTCACAAAAAGGCACTGTTACACTATGAAGCTCTTAAGAGCACAAAAGGCAAATAATGTTTGTAAAAAGCAATTCCAAAAGCAACTAAGTCCCTGTACAATTGTCATGAGAACAGTCAAAAAAGCAGAACTTGAGGTCAAAAAAATCTACAGAAATCACAAAAGCACAAACACTTCAAAAGCACAAGTAAACACACAGACTTCCTAGCACATTCGATATTAACTTTTATAGGGGTGAGGCCAGTCACTTGCAGTGATGGGCAGGTGACCCAAACATGAGAGACCACTCACAAAACATATTAAATATGACATGGGCATAGGAAACAAAGCAGATAATTAACAAAAGTTATATTAACATATATAAACTCGAAAATGAATGGAAAAGACCACAAACAAAAAATTAAAGCCCAGCTGAAATATAAGAAAATAATATTTAAAAGAACAAAAAGTGTAAGTAAACAGAAAACATACTTCAGCGAGTGATAAAAGCTGGAATATAACACTAGAGAAAGAGAAGCCTAACTGTGTTATATTTTTGTCAGGGTCCTCCCCTGGCTGGAGTTCAGTTCCTTATTTTTTGTTCATTTGTGTGTCATTTATTTATATCAATGTCACTTTTGTTAATTGCCTCATTTTATTTCTATGCCAATGTTTTTTTGTGTCTTATAGGTAGTTTCTCAAAAGGTGGGACCACCTTCCCATCACCGCCAAAGGACTGCTTTCAGCCCTATAAACGCAAAAGTTTCCCACAGTCCCTGGTGATACGTCTAAATGTTTTTGGATAAATTTAGGAGAGTTATTATGATTTATTGGGCTTTGCTTTTTAGTGATTTATTGCATTTTTGACCTGTTTGTTGCTGTTTTTTTAATTATCCTTTGAATTCTTGCAATGAGACTTTGATAGCATTGTATTCTCTTATTGTTTTAGGTAACTCCTTTTTTGTGCTTTGTGCTCTAACTGAGCTTCATTCTTGTTGAAGGACATTTTTTGTGAAATTAAACCCCTTATTTTTTAAAGGCCCTGTGTTTGTCCTATATCTAGTGTCACACATGTGCAAATAGGTGGCAGCTAAAGGGCTTGATGCTTAATGCTACATCAGACCAGGGAGTGGCAAAGTGTGCTGACTGTCTCACTCAGTTCCTTGCAGACCATTCCCGGGAAATCCCACCAGGTACCGTCATCTCTGTTGGCGTCACTTCCGGTCATGGTGCCTCCGATGACGTCACATACAGTTCCCAGCGCATTTGAAGATGTCACTTCCGGTTCTGGCATTAATCACATCATTTCCTCCACCAGCCTTTAAAACCACCATCTTACCTCCACTTATTCAGTTCTTTTTTGGACTCAGTCTTGTGAACAACTTGATTTATTTCAACCTTTTTGCAGCCAGGAACCTGCCCCAAACCTTTGTACCTGTCTGGAGTCATTTTGTGACACTAGCCATTACACCTGCCCCTCTGTTGGGTATTTTGAGCATTTTTAAGTCTCTCTGCTGTTTTGTAACTCTAAGTTCATAACAAAATGTACAATGCCTTCAGAATTATTCCCCCCTTTGATTATTTATCATGTTTACTTTGTTATGGGGAAAAAGTGCAATCAAATATTGAAATTGTGTGGAAAAAAATACAAACAGACAGAAAAATATGCATAATGATCCTGGCTAAACATACACTCTCTGGGCTTCATCAGGCCAAAAGACTTCATTATATCGCATGTCATATTTTCCTATTCACTCTCTGCAATGCAGAATCAACCTCTGGCATGTTTCTTCAACTATGCTACCACAAACCATCTTCAAAGTGTGGAAAAGATTCTCCCAGTCATGAAGATGCAGCACGTTAGTGGTGGTTGTAGTGGCTCCCCACTCATTATGTAAAGATCTTTAAGTAGTGAGAAAAGTGTTATATAAATGTAAAGATTTATTATTATTATTAACTCTGTGATGGCCAATGCATTTCTCTATGCTGTAGTGTGCTGTGTTAGTAACAGTACGTCAAGAGGGGCCCATCGATTCAACAAACTAATTAAAAGGGTAGGCTCAGTTATGGGATCCACTATGGAACCCCAGAGGTAGTAGCAAAGGAGAGAATTAAAACAAAACAAAATGCCATTATGAACAATGCTGCACATTCCCTCTCTGACACACTAACACTGTGTAATTTCATCCATCCATCCATCCATTTTCCAACCCGCTGAATCCGTACACAGGGTCACGGGGGTCTGCTGGAGCCAATCCCAGCCAACACAGGGCACAAGGCAGGAACCAATCCTGGGCAGGGTGCCAACCCACTGCAGGACACACACAAACACACTGAACACCAAGCACACACTAGGGCCAATTTAGCATCACCAATCCACCTAACTGGCATGTCTTTGGACTGTGGGAGGAAACCGGAGCGCCCGGAGGAAAGCCACACATAATGTGGCTGTAATTTCAGCCAATGTTTTTTTAGCATAATTGTGTCAAGAAACACTAACAGGGCACCTTTATACCAACCGCAAAATGCCAGTATGTTGCCTTCCTATGATTGGAACTGCCAAGTCAGAAGATTTTCTCTATTTTTATTTTTTTTCCTTTTTTGTCATTCTGTTTTGTGTTCATACTATATTGTGTATATATATATATATTTATATACAGGGTGACACAGAAAAACGGGAACTTTTGAAATGCGTAGTGGCAGTCATGCACAGTTGGCAGCACTGCAGAACAGGGACCTTGAGCTGTAAACAATCTCGCCATTTAATAATTTAGTAATCAATTGCAAGGCAATCAATGGCAGCTGTATGAGAATTGTTCGGTAACTGTGTCATCTCAAGATTTGGTGACATTCCCTGGTCCTCAAGATCACCGGATTTGTCCGTTTGTGATTTTTTCTTGTGGGGCTACCTTAAGAGTCGGGTCTACACGACTCGACCAAGGACACTGAATGAATTGAAACAAAGAAGTCAAGACGAAATTCGTGGTATCCCAGCTGAGATGTTGCAGCGATCAATGGGGAACCTCAACAGCAGATTGGAAGAATGCATACGTACAGGAGGATGCCATCTACAGGGCGTAATTTTCAGACATTGATAATTTCGATTACTGTCTCTTAAAAGGCAAGTTGTAGTGGTTCAATTGCTGTCAATAATTTTTTTTTGTTGGGTTTCTTCTTTTTTTATTGGGTTTTTCAAAAGATCCCGTTTTTCTGTGTCACCCTGTATATACAGTGGTGTGAAAAACTATTTGCCCCCTTCTTGATTTCTTATTCTTTTGCATGTTTGTCACACAAAATGTTTCTGATCATCAAACACATTTAACCATTAGTCAAATATAACACAAGTAAACACAAAATGCAGTTTTTAAATGATGGTTTTTATTATTTAGGGAGAAAAAATCCAAACCTACATGGCCCTGTGTGAAAAGTAATTGCCCCTTGTTAAAAATAACCTAATTGTGGTGTATCACACCTGAGTTCAATTTCCGTAGCCACCCCCAGGCCTGATTACTGCCACACCTGTTTCAATCAAGAAATCACTTAAATAGGAGCTGCCTGACAAAGAGAAGTAGACCAAAAGCACCTCAAAAGCTAGACATCATGCCAAGATCCAAAAAATTCAGGAACAAATGAGAACAGAAGTAATTGAGATCTATCAGTCTGGTAAAGGTTATAAAGCCATTTCTAAAGCTTTGGGACTCCAGCGAACCACAGTGAGAGCCATTATCCACAAATGGCAAAAACATGGAACAGTGGTGAACCTTCCCAGGAGTGGCCGGCCGACCAAAATTACCCCAAGAGCGCAGAGACGACTCATCCGAGAGGTCACAAAGACCCCAGGACAACGTCTAAAGAACTGCAGGCCTCACTTGCCTCAATTAAGGTCAGTGTTCACGACTCCACCATAAGAAAGAGACTGGGCAAAACGGCCTGCATGGCAGATTTCCAAGACGCAAACCACTGTTAAGCAAAAAGAACATTAGAGCTCGTCTCAATTTTGCTAAGAAACATCTCAATGATTGCCAATACTTTTGGGAAAATACCTTGTGGACTGATGAGACAAAAGTTGAACTTTTGGGAGGCAAATGTCCCGTTACATCTGGCGTAAAAGGAACACAGCATTTCAGAAAAGAACATCATACCAACAGTAAAATATGGTGGTGGTAGTGTGATGGTCTGGGGTTGTTTTGCTGCTTCAGGACTTGGAAGGCTTGCTGTGATAGATGGAACCATGAATTCTACTGTCTACCAAAAATCCTGAAGGAGAATGTCCGGCCATCTGTTCGTCAACTCAAGCTGAAGCGATCTTGGGTGCTGCAACAGGACAATGACCCAAAACACACCAGCAAATCCACCTCTGAATGGCTGAAGAAAAACAAAATGAAGACTTTGGAGTGGCCTAGTCAAAGTCCTGACCTGAATCCAATTGAGATGCTATGGCATGACCTTAAAAAGGCGGTTCATGCTAGAAAACCCTCAAATAAAGCTGAATTACAACAATTCTGCAAAGATGAGTGGGCCAAAATTCCTCCAGAGCGCTATAAAGACTCATTGCAAGTTATCGCAAACGCTTGATTGCAGTTATTGCTGCTAAGGGTGGCCCAACCAGTTATTAGGTTCAGGGGGCAATTACTTTTTCACACAGGGCCATGTAGGTTTGGATTTATTTTCTTCTTAAATAATAAAAAACATCATTTAAAAACTGCATTTTGTGTTTACTTGTGTTATATTTGACTAATGGTTAAATGTGTTTGATGATCAGAAACATTTTGTGTGACAAACATGCAAAACAATACATGCAAAACAATAAGAAATCAGGAAGGGGGCAAATAGTTCTTCACACCACTGTATATATATATACACATACATATATACATACCTAAGTACTTATTCATTTGACAAACATTTGTAAAAAGTAAAATTTCTTCTTGGGGCCAAATAAAGGTCTATCTATCATAATCAGACAACATAAAAATATATTTGACAGGACCTAAAGAGTTATCTTATCTGCCATATACTCTGTGCACATGGGTTATAGAGGGCTTAGAAGAGGCAAGACCTTGTGTAATCATCCTGCCACTCAAAAATATAAAAAAGAGGGTGCATGCCTCAACAAGCAAAAGCCAGACCTGCCTTCTCCACAGGTCTGTTACAAAGGTGCAGGCCTCACAACTCTTGACAGCCTGGCCCCAAACTGAAAAGGCAGGCTTGTGGCCAGCACAAGTCTAAAAATGGAGCAGAGGCTTTTTTTTGTGATCAAGACTTTATTAAAAACCAATTAAATACACATACTGTATACAATAATAATCATCCAAACAAAACATAAAAGAGAAAAAGAAAAAAAAACTCCTCTGATACGCCATTATCCTATTCCTCCGAGGTATACCCATACTGTATTTTAAGAGGAACAAGATGCCTCATCTGACTGAGGAGAAGAAAAGAGACTACCTTGGCCCAGGAGACCCCACATCCCATGGGAAAAAAGTTCAATTATGAAGACAGATGACTGGATATTTGGTGTTGTAACATTTCTGTCAGTTGATGCCATTTGACAAAAGTTGGTCCCAGCTACCAAATTAATCCTAGTAGCTGAGAGCTGTAATCATGAAAGATTAAAGAAAGATGGCTTGCAAGCATTAACAGAAAGAGAAAGGAGTGATTATCAATAGGAGGCTAAGGCCATGTGAAAATAGTGTTTGTTGCATATAATTTAGATAGAAGGGGGTAAGTCTAGTAAGATATAAAAATATCTCAAATAACAGAAATATGTTCAAAGAAAAGATAGAAAACATAAAAGTAGAAAATTTGACCAAACGGCAGCAGCAAATGGGTATTCCCAAAACATATGTAGGAAAGCCCTAGTTTGACAAAGATAGAAAGAGGGATCTGAGGTCAGCCCCATAGAGATTCATCTTCTTGGGTTCAAGTAAAGCCTGCGTACTAACTTGAATCAGAAAATTTGAAGTTAGGGTGAATTGGAAATATTTTTGAAAACAGAGGGCTATGTAAGTGGAGGAGCTGTAGGCAGATCATTTTGAGAAATAGGCTGCATGAACAGGGGATGGAGGGATAAAAAACCATAAAAACCTCTGGTCCAGAGGATAAACAAAACAAAGTTTCTTTAAATTAATATCTTTTTTTTTTCAAAAAAAGATTTCTAAAACAAGCCAAGCACAACTCAAAAGCAGAAAGATAGGTTTAACCTTTTAAGCAGAGCCTAACAGTAAATAAATCTAAATCAGCAACCAGAAAAAAGTACCTTTGAATAATAACAGGGATCAAAGCCATACTATTCTAACATCAGAAAGAAATACAAATCAAAAACAGGAAAACAATGCTGTAGCCAGTTCAAAATTTAGGAGGCAGGGGTTAGAAAGAAAGAAGAAAAAAACATACAATAATAACATAAGATTGAAAATAATTAGTATAGAATAGAATATTCAAAAAATAAAGTAAAGAAAATGTGAAAGCCAAGATCATAATCAATAACTTATAATATAAAATTATATTTAAAAGACAACAAAATGATTAAATAAACAAAAACACACATGAGCCAGGAAGAGACCCTGGCTGAAATATAAAACCATGAAATATAACTGTCTTGGAAGGTCAGCATTGTGATTCCTTTCCAGATTATTTTAACACTGACTAATCAAATTGTTGCATCGATTCAAGACCTCCATCTCCCTGTGCTTTGCTGATAGGGCCTCTGACCTGCTGGTGATAATGACAATGTTCTAAGTGTAGCAGTCATTTATGACCATGACTGAATAAACACCTTATTGCAGTCACCCTCCAACACCTCCAATCCCCCCCCAATACCAACACATTAATATCATCCTGGAGCTCAGTGTGTATATGCTGGTTGATATGGTGAAAACTTTTTATCTTATCAAGAGAGACAAGGCTTTCTTCAACATTCTCTTTATCCCATGGTATCTTCTTCACTGTACTGGAAAGAGATGAATCGGGTCTTCTTTATGAAGTAGTCATAATCCAAATGAGCAGCTAATGTGTTATACTGAGTCAGTTTAGGTGGCAAGTGTAGCGAATATAGAGCAAAAAATGGAAATTATATGATCAGAATAAGAGCTGAGCAGCCATTAGCAGCATGCATTAGGCAGTTATCTATAAAGAAAACAAGCATTTTTCCAAAAATATTGCTCTATTACTTGTTTTAACAGAACTTGTCTGATGAGAAACAGAATCACAGTGTGTTAAACATTTATGGTTCACCTTCTTATCCTTCTCAGTCTATGAGATTAAACCCCATCATTAGGCAAATAGTGAAAAAAAAAACAGAATACAAAATAAATCAAAATAATATAACAAGAAAATTTACAGATTATTAAGATTATTTGATTAGGGTAATAGTTTATTTCCCCCATGTCTTCTTTGAGGGCCAAAGTTCCCTCAAAAGCCGGCATACTGTAACCTGTTCAGTTTAGCCAATAAAAGATTTAATTTTGCTTGACTTCTCACTGCGTACATCATGGCTAACACGTTACAACATCCTACTACCACATTTCCAGTTGTTGAAAATCATTTTAAAGGAAGATATTAATTAAAATAAATCAAAGAAAAAACAAAAATGTTCAAAACAGGATAAATAAGCAAAACAGATATGCCTAAAAACATGAACTAGTATAAATACACATTACACAAGGTAAATCCCAGAAACAAGTAAAGCAATCACAAAAAAAAACCTTAATTCAAACTAACAGTAATACTCACAATAAACTTCTTTCAGCACTCAATGAACTACCACCGGATCTTCCTCTTGGGCCAAGTTGTAAAACCAGAGGGAAGTCCCGCCTCCTGGTGCTCCACCCACAAAGAGCAAGGAATGGCTACCACTTTAGAGAGAAACTGCTTAATAAACAAGTAATAAACATAACTAACAGAAATAACACAATACATGAAAATTAACACAAAATTAACAAAAACAGCAAAAAATAGAAAATAAAGACAACCCAGAGAAAATCCTGGATGTAACATAACAGTGTGTTTTTAGTAATATCACAGTTACAATCTATGTGAAAATCCTGACTAAAACATGCACATAGATTCAAACCTGACCAAAATGCAAGTGCCAAGTCTGTTGCAATTATCGTAATGCTGTGAAGACTACGTTCTAAATATTCACAGCTCTTCTTCACTGAACTTGCATTTGATCATGCTGTCACTCTATAACTAAACCATCTCCAGCAACAAAAGGGTTTTGGAAAATCATTTAAGATTCTGAAGTTGTCAGACCATGTTTTGAAATCTTTCATTTTAATGAAACTGATAAGCAGTATCTTTGAAACACAGACACTTTTTCAAATAGATGTCTAATGTATCACTAAATGTCTACATTAAGGGAGTACACTTTTAAAAGTAGTCATAAGTGCATTCTAGATGAAAACAGATTTAGCATTTGTATCTGAGATTTAAGATTTTAATAGATGATTTATTAAAAATGGAGAACATTGATTGACATTGCCAGTTGACATCATTTACTGGGCTGGACTTTGAGGAACAGTGCAGTGTCATTTTCATATATACTGTATGTAGTTTGCTTAATTTATTTTTGATTACAGTTTCCATAATTTTGATGAAATGTAAGTTAGGTCTTAACCATCGGCAATCACTGGGATCTTTTTTGATAGGATCTATCTGTAAAATAATTATTTAGTTCATTTGCTATTTGCTGCCCATTTTTCAAAGAGTTTTACTTGTATATTGCCTTTGATTCTCTTTATATATAACAAAAGGTAACCACAACTCAGTACACAACAAGTTTTTGAGTAATATTTTGAAATAATGCTTATAGCCTGACAACATCCTGGCTTCATGCCAGAATAAAATATAATAAACTAATTACATGCAGAAATCAATTAAAAATCAGAAGTAGCAAACAGTATAGTATAATATAAGATATGTGTAAAGGTGACATTCATGTATGTACCAAATCAGCCTAACCTACTTTAAGTAGTGTAGGGACCTGAAAACGGTCCTGTCAGCAGTGAGTACAAACCAGCAGATACCCTGCAGAGGCTGGCATGCTATTATAAGGCATTCAAACTCTGGGCTACTTCTGAGTTTAACATACATTTTACTGAGACCAAAGTATCTAGAGAAAAACATACAAAGACATAAGGGCAAAATGCAAAAATAGTGACCTGGCCAGAATTCAACTTGAGTCTTCTAGAGCTGATTTGGGGCAGTGTGAAACACAGTGCTCCTATTCTATAAGTTAAAAGTATAAAACAAGTAAATATATATTATATATAAATATAACAGACAAATGCAAATATCAGGAAACGATTTCAATGTTATGGTGGATGGAGCCTCAAGACAAGAAATGAAAGGAGTTGCGCAGACTTAGAGCCACAAAGATGAAAGTCTGTTTGAGAATTTCAAAATGGACCTCTGGCATAGTGTGAAGTTAGGAACGAGGACAGCTGTGATATCAGTTATTTATATGGAAGACAATTTTCTTATATGAAAAACAATAAGTTATGTGGAATAGTGAGAAAATATTTTCAGCAAATCAATAGTTTACATAGAGAGCTACATGTTATGTCTTCTTTTTAAGTTTTAAATACTGATGGTGTTTTATGAGAACTTCAAATGCCTATCAAGGTACCTTTTGTGTAAGTGAGTAGGCAGTGAAATAAATAAATGGATCACACATGAATCCCTTTTAACAATGAGATGACAAGTCTGATAGGTACAGTAGTGCCTTTGACAGGTTCCGTATTAATACTCCTCAAATGGATTCAGTGATGATCACCTCATTGTTCACTAACCAAAAGATGTGAGGAAGTTAAGTAAGCCCAACAAATGTATTGTGACAGAATTAACCACTCTGAGAAGCCAATTTTAAGGGTCATCTTATACGTGACAAGCTAAATTATTATTTATTTTGCAGACATCTCCAATGAAATTGACTAGCAAAGGTACAGGTATCAAAACAAAATGAAGAGTAGCGTTAAATTACAGTGTACATTATTGGAGTCAATTTTACGCCACTGACTAATGTGGCTGACAACTCTAAAGAAATAATGATAAACTAAGGATTAAAGCAAACATCTGAAATGTTTTTCAGTTTACACCACCCTGTTCTCAACCCCATTTTGACTTCTTTTCAAAATCATTTAGTGGAAAAAAACTAATAGTTACTATTCTTATAAAATGACTGTGTTCTAAATTCAGCAATTTTCACAGGTTGCAAAGCTAAACAGAATTAACCAAGAAAGATTTTTTTAATATAATTATTCCAGTCTACAACATTATGTTCTACAGTCTGTCTAATAGCTAACAAAAATAAAGTGCATATAGTGCTATGTACAAAGTATATGATGTGTGTGATACATACAGTAGGGTTTTCAAAACATAACCTGTTTAATCCAGTTTGGAATTACAGATAGATGTAGCCCAGGACAGGCACTACTGCGTCACAAGGCCTACTCACGTGTACACATAGGAAAAATCTGGAATTGTCTGTTAACCACACACATACTTTACTCATTACAAATTCTGCAGATTGAGGTTAGATGCGAGTAGGCCTACATGTTGTATACATTTTACTCCTTTTATTTTATGTTTGATGTATATAATGCTTAAAAAGAGTCTGGAACAAGAAGGGTAATAGCTGTACTGTTCCGCTCAGATGCATTTTTGTTTTGGTGATGTCCAAACTCAAGATACCTGATGATCCACCCATGGATGACATTAAATGATGCATCTATTTTCCTTGGATTGGAACACAGAGATATTAAGACAAATATACAGTATTTCTTTTATTGGATATAACAAAAGCCAGCCAGCCTTTCACTACCCAGTGGCCCATCCTGGAAGGAGCTACAGTTGATCATTAAACACTCTCATATACACTTCCACACACACTCAAGAGTCTCCTAGACAGCCGATAGTTGCCCTTAAAATGAGAAAGTAAACCAAAGTCATTGAAGTTACAAGGAAAAAAAATGGAAATCCAACTCCAGAACTAAGAGTGAGGTCCAAATTTGTGATACGACAATACTACCCACTGTTCTGTCTCTTAAAGATACAATCTTAAACAAAAAATACATCTTATAAATAAATATATGTACTAAAGAATGTATAAAATAATAAGAGATAAACAAACAAAATGCATTGTTTTCACATCCTTCTGTATGAGCAAGCAAGGTCTTTGTCAGAGTTGGTTATGTCTTAAAAACAGTTGTTCTAATTTCCTTTTTTTTGCTACTGTAACATATGGAAAACTTATGGAAAATACTCACAAGTGAGGAGGGTGTGTTGAGAAGATGGAAACAGTACTTTGAGAGTCTGATGAATGAAGAGAATGAGAGAGAGAGAAGGTTGGATGATGTGGAGATAGTGAATTAGTAAGAGCAAAGGATTAGCAATGAGGAAGTAAGGACAGCTATGAAGAGAATGAAGAATACAAAGGTTGTTGGTCCAGATGACATACCTGTAGAAGCATGGAGGTGTTTAGGAGAGATGGCAGTGGAGTTAACCAGATTGTTTAATGGAATCTTGGAAAGTGAGAGGATGCCTGAGGAGTGGAGAAGAAGTGTACTGGTGCTAATTTTTAAGAATAAAGGGGATGTGCAGAGCTGTAATAATGACGGAGATAAAATTGATGAGCCATAGCATTAAGTTATGTGAAAGAGTAGTGGAAGCTAGATTAAGAAGGGAAGTGATGATTAGTGAGCAAGAAAGAGCACAACAGATGCGATGATGGCTCTGAGGGTATTGATGGAGAAGTACAGAGAAGGCTAGAAGGAGCTGCGTTGTGTCTTTGTGGGCCTGGAGAAAGCATATGACAGGGTGCCCCGAGAGGAGTTGTGGTATTGTATGAGGATGTCAGGAGTGGCAGAGAAGTACGTAAGAGTTGTACAGGATATGTACGAGGGAAGTGTGACTATGGTGAGGTCTGCAGTAGGAGTGACGGATGCATTCAAGGTGGAGGTGGGATTACATCAGGGATCGGCTCTGAGCCCTTTCTTATTTGCAATGGTGATGGACAGGTTGACAGATAAGATTAGACAAGAGTCTCCTCGGACAATGATGCTTGCTGATAACATTGTGATCTATAGCGAGAGTAGGGAGCAGGTTAAGGAGACCCTGGAGAGGTGGATATATGCTCTAGAGAGGAAAGGAAAGAAGGTCAGTAGGAACAAGACAGAATACGTGTGTGTAAATGAGAGGGAGGCCAGTGGAATGGTGAGAATGCAAGGAGTAGAGTTGGCGAAGGTGGATGAGTTTAAATACTTGAGATCAACAGTACAGAGTAATGGGAATTGTGGACGAGAGGTGAAAAAGGGAATGCAGGCAGGGTGGAATGGGTGGAGAAGAGTGTCAGGAGTGATTTGTGACAGATGGATATCAGCAAGAGTGAAAGGGGAGGTCTACAGGACGGTAGTGAGACCAACTATGTTATCTGGGTTGGAGACGGTGGCACTGACCAGAAAGCAGGAGACAGAGCTGGAGGTGGCAGAGTTAAAGATGCTAAGATTTACATTGGGTGTGACGAGGATGGACAGGATTAGAAATGAGTACATTAGAGGGTCAGCTCAAGTTGGATGGTTGGGAGACAAAGTCAGAGAGGCGAGATTGTATTGGTTTGGACATGGGCAGAGGAGAGATGCTGGATATATTGGGAAAATGATGTTAAACTTAGAGCTGCCAGGAAAGAGGAAAAGGGGAGACGTAAGAGGAGGTTTATGGATGTGGTGAGAGAGGACATGAAGGTGGTGGGTATGACAGAGCAAGATGTAGAGGACAGAAAGATATGGAACAAGATGATCTGTTGTGGTGACCCCTAACGCGAGCAGCCGAGAGAAGAAGAAGCTACTGTAACTTATGGGGTAAAAATGCCTGTAACTTTTAAATGCATAAAATTAACAACTAATGAGAATAAAACAACAATTCAACCAATGTTTGGTTTAAAATTGTAAATGGGCATAATCAACAGTTTTAATGAAAGCATTTGCTCTTATAAGTGTACTGTTTAAAATTAAATAAATAAAAGCCAGACAGAAGAAGCAGTTCAGCTGTATCACAGCATATGTAAAGTCCTCCTGCTTTTTTTAAATCAAATTTTCCCACTTCTGGCAAAAAGGGAGTATGACATGGATTGTAACCTTGAATACAGCAAATACCAAAATCAGAAGATCAAGAGAACCACGCACCAATACCAAAACTGTTAGGCAAATTTTGTAGTCAAAAAATGTGTGCTATAATTCTTAAACCAAATATCAATACAGGAAGCAAATAAATGCTTTGAAAACTACTAACAACAGTCTCAGATTTGAGTACAGGCTTTTAAAGCATGCTGATGACTTCACCTGATCCAACTTCTAGGCTTTGCCTGGCAACCAGGATGCATGTCCTAGCAACAGCTACTAGAAATGGTGGCACCGATGCATAAACAAAATGGTGTTTCATTATTCAAACACATAACAATAATAATACAAATACCTAAAGACAATAACTTATAAGAATAACAATAGAGGGTGATTCTATTATGTCCAAAACCTTCAAAAATTACCTTAAAGAAAATTTTAGCAAAAAAATTATTTTTGTCAGAAAAATACTATATTAGTATGGAAGCTCTGAACCGCACAGTTAAAAAATTATGGGATAACCCTTATCTCGTATGTACATGAAAATATCTCATACATACATGAAAATATTTTGTATGTACAAGATGTTTTCACGTACGCATGAGATATGGGTAATCCCATAATTTTTTTCACTATGCGGTTCAGAGCTTCCATAATACTTGTCTATGTAAAAATAAAAGTTAAATTAAAAAAATGTTTAAAAAAGGAATTAGAAAATAAAAAAACGAAAATGAATTCTACTTCAAGACATTGTGCAAACAGCAGCCTTTATACAGAAACTCCATTTTTTTCTGAACAATATTTACTAGTTACTAGAATTAGAATTAGAACTGATCTGGCTTCTGGCTCGTTACTGATAGTAGCTACTAGAAATTGGATAAATAGATTTTAAATGAATTTTAAATTTACAGACGAACTGCAGTGCACAAAATCCCAAGCAGTGGCTTGTCATGACTGCACTTTAAACAGGCAGTGAACTTGGATGAAGTCACGAAGAGAACCCAAATGCTGCCTTATGTCTACAACACCTGAAACAGTAACGGACACAGAAAATGAAAGTGGGGTGTATTAAATGCTCCCATAATCAGCTACTTGCACTGCAATTGAAAAGTCTAAGCAGCTCAGTTACACTTTACTGCAGGATCTGTTTGTGCAAAGACAGTGAGGGCAATGTGCCACCGCGAGAGTAAAAGCAAGTTGAAAACATTTAGAGCTGGTCTACCAGTGTCTAGTGTAAAGACGCCTGTCGATCTCACACTCCATTCTTCCCTCACTTGTGAACAAGACCCTGAGATACTTGAACTCCTCCACTTGGGGCAGGATCTCGCCCCCAACCCTAAGAGGGCACTCCACCCTTTTCTGGCTGAGGACCATGGTCTCGGATTTGGAGGTGCTGATTCCCATCCCAGCCGCTTCACAGTCAGCTGCGAACTGATCCAGAGAGAACTGAAGATCACAGCCTGATGAAGCAAACAGGACAATATCACCTGCAAAAAGTAGTGACCCAATCCTGAGTCCACCAAACCGGACCCCCTCAATGCCCTGGCTGTGCCTAGAAATTCTATCCATAAAAGTTAGGAACAGAATCAGTGACAAAGGGCAGCCCTGGCGGAGTCCAACTCTCACTGGAAATGGGTTCGACTTAATGCCGGCAATGCGGACCAAGCTCTGACACAAGTTGTACAGGGACTGAACAGCCCTTATCAGGGGTTCCGATACCCCATACTCCCGGAGCACCCCCCACACGATTCCTTTTCCAAGTCCACAAAACACATGTAGACTGGTTGGACAAACTTCCATGCACCCTCCAGGACCTTGCTAAGGGTGTAGAGCTTGTCCACTGTTCCGCGACCAGGACGAAAATTGCACTGTTCCGCCTAAATCCAAGGTTCGACTATCTGATGGACCCTCCTCTCCAGAACTCCCGAATAGACTTTTCCAGGGAGGCTGAGGAGTGTGATCCCTCTGTAGTTGGAACACCCCCTTCCATTTTCCCCTTCATACAGAGGGAAACCACCACCCCGGTCTGCCAATCCAAGGGCACTGTCCCCAATGTCCAGTGATGTTGCAGAGGTGTGTCAACCAGGACAGTCCTACAACATCCAGATCCTTGAGGAACTCCGGGCGTATCTCATCCACCCCCGGGGCCCTGCCACCAAGGACTTTTTTGACCACCTCGGTGACCTCAATCCCAGAGATGGGGGAGCCCACCTCCAAGTCCCCAGGCTCTGCTTCCTCACTGGAAGGCATGTTAGTGGGATTGAGGAGGTCTTCCAAGTACTCCCCCCACCGATCCATAACGTCCCGAGTCAAGGTCAGCAGCGCACCATCCCCACCATATACAGTGTTGACACTGCACTGCTTCCCCCTCCTGAGACGTTGGATGGTGGACCAGAATCTCCTCGAAGCCATCAGAAAGTCGTTCTCCATGGCCTCCCCAAACTCCTCCCACACCTGAGTTTTTGCCTCAGCAACCACCGAAGCCGCATTTCGCTTGGCCTGCCGGTACTTCTCAGCTGCCTCCAGAGTCCCACAGGACAAAAGGGTCCTGTAGGACTCCTTCTTCAGCTTGACGGCATCCCTCACCGCCGGTGTCCACCAACGGGTTCGGGGATTGCTGCCACGACAGGCACAGACCACCTTACAGCCACAGCTCCAGTCAGCCACCTCAACAATAGAGGCACAGAACATGGCCCATTCGCACTCAATGTCCCCCACTTCCCTTGGGACATGGTCAAAGTTCTGCTGGAGGTGGGAGTTGAAGCTACTTCTGACAGGGGACTCTGCCAAACGTTCCCAGCAGATTCTCACAACATGTTTGGGCCTACCAGGCCTGACTGGCATCCTCCCCCACCATCAAAGCCTACTCAGCACCAGGTGGTGATCAGTTGACAGCTCCGCCCCTCTCTTCACCCGAGGGTCCAAGACATGTGGCCACAGGTCCGATGACATGACCACAAAGTTGATCATCGAACTGAGGCCTAGGGTGTCCTGGTGCCAAGTGCACATATGAACACCCCATGCTTGAACATGGTGTTCATTATGGACAATCTATGACGAGCACAGAAGTCCAAAACACCACTCGGGTTCAGACCGGGGGAACCATTCCTTCCAATCACGCCCTTCCAGGTTTCACTGTCATTACCCACGTGAGCATTGAAGTTTCCCAGTAGTACGACGAATACCCCAGAAGGTATGCCCTCTAGCACCCCCTCCAGGGACTCCAAAAAGGGTGGATACTCCAAACTGCTGTTCGGCGCATACGCACAAACAACAGTTAGGACCCATCCCCCCACCCGAAGGAGGAGGGATGCTACCCTCTCGTCCAACGGGGTAAAGCCCAATGAACAGGCTCTAAGTCGGGGGGCAATAAGTATGCCCACACCCGCTCAGCGCCTCTCAACGGGGGCAACTCCAGAGTGGTAGAGAGTCCAGCCCCTCTCAAGAAGATTGGTTCCAGGGTCCTAGCTGTGTGTCGAGGTGAGCCCAACTATATCTAGCCGGAACCTCTCGACCTCGCACATCAACTCAGGCTCCTTCCCCTTCAGAGAGGTGACATTCCACGTCCCAAGAGCCAGCTTCTGTAGCCAAGGATCGGACCGCTAAGGTACCCCCCTTCGGCCACTACCCAACTCACACTGCAACCGATCTCCTTGGCCCCTCCAATAGGTGGTGATCCCATGGGAAAGGGGACCCATGTTGCCTCTTCGAGCTGTGCCCGGCTGAGCCCCATGGGTGCGAGGGAAAACGCAGTCCAAATTTTTTTTTCTTCATAGGAGGTTATGTTGTATGATGTATGTATGAGTGGAAAACATTGTTCTGCTGTTATGGACTATTTTGGTACTTATTTGATTCCCTTTTTATTTTAGTTTTAACTTGTGTTTTTTATTTTATTTTATTTTATTTATTTATTTATTTATTTATTTATTTATTTATTTTTGCACTGGAAAATTGCACCTAAAATTTCGTTGTACAATGTCTCATTGCTACAATGACAATAAAGATTTTGATTTGATTTGATTTGATTTCCTCCTAAGGACAAATAAAATTCTATCCATCTATTTATAACTCAGAAAACACTGTAAAATAACAGAACAAAAACAGATAAAGATTTGGAGCACCCCAGATGGGGGGAGGTCCCATTTGGTGTTTTAAGCACTCTGAGAAACATTCATTCATATCAAAGAGAGGAGACGGGAGTGGGGGAATCTCCTTTATTGTTTTATTGAGTCCATAATTTTTTTTTAAATACTAGCCCCTAGCTTTGGCTGCCCTAGGCAAATGTGTGTCTCTTCTAAGTGGTACATCTGGCCATGGGTAGAGCTCACTGTGCCCCTTCCCATGTAATATTAGAGTAGAGTTACAAGTTCCTTTTGATAGAGGCAACTGTGAAAGAGTTACACTTACAATAATTCTGGCCACTCTTCATGTGCTTACAACAACATTATGGCTAAGATGGAATCAGGCTTTGTCACAGGGCTAAATAATTAAAAGGGCTGGGAGGTGGAAACAGAATTTGGATTAAAATAAAATGAGAGTCAAATTGACAGAGCAAAGATTAAAACCAAACTGGCAAAAGCACTAGTGTCCTGCCGTAACAAAACCCAGAAGTCAAAGTCAAATGTTGGAACATCATCCTTAGAGTAACTAGCACTCCTTTCTGCTCCCTAAAGTAAATAACTTCAAAAATGTATAGTAAATTTGTTTTAACATCCACATGATGATGAGTACAGTGCACCATGATCATAAATACTAGCTTTGTTGAGAAGTGCAACCCTACAACAATAATAACCAATAATCGTCATGGAAATGATAAAACAAGTGTCTGTGTCGTTAAGAAAACAAAACAAAATGGCATTCCAATAATATATAAAAAAGGTTTTAATATATACCATTTTATGCTTCATAGTGCATGCTTTAGAATTTTCCCCAAATTCTTAATGACACTCTGGGAGTGTATTTTCCTTCTGCATTGGTGACATGCATCTTTACTACCAAAGCATGCTTCTTTTTCTCTGTCACTCTCTTTCCTATCTTATACATTCATTCAGTGTGCCTGAAACATCAAGGGGGCTGGGGGCACTTTCACTATAACATACTGTATGTTTAATTACAAGAAACACCTAGTGGTATCAGAATTCACATGGATTTTACCTACATTTATCTACATGCTCAAAATAAAACGGGGAAACCCCAACCTCTCCACCACGACCCCTGCTCTTCAGTGCAATAATAAATGTATATGCCTAGGGAACCAGAAACATTAGAGCTGGTAGTGGATCTACCAATAATACACTGTACATCCTAAAGACTGGCTTCTGTTTAACAGCCTGGGTTACATAAAACAACATTATCCAGAAAAAAAAAAATAACGAATGCTCTCCCATGCATATAAAATAATAAAATGTAAACATATCCACCTTCTCATGTAACATGTAACTTCATAAACTAAAAATCTAAGCTTCTCATTCATTATTAATTAAGCATTCCATTCTTGGATAAAAACCCAAACTACAATGGAGTGAACTTTAGCATAATTAATTTTGAAGAGAGTGGAAAGAAAATATATACATATTTGTCACAATAAATACACTAGTCAAAAAACATAAGGGAACACTTAAATCACAAATTGGATCTTGAATGAAACATTCAAGTGGAAAGTCTTTACTGAGTAATATATATATACTGTGGCACGCGGCTGAGGGTGGTACCCAGCCGGGACGCCCAGGAGGACCAGAGGAAGGCTTGCGCCTCCTCCAGACCACAAGGGGGCGACCACCCTGGTTGCACTGGGGACCATGGGTGTAGAGCTTGGAAGCTGAACCCTGTAGGGACCCGTGGCCACCTCCAGGGGGAACCCCGGTGCCTGAAGAACCCTGGACCTCAGCACTTCCGCCACACCAGAAAGTGCTGGGGGGAAGAAGACTGGGGACACTCGGAGGGCTTCTGGGTGTGCAGCCGGCACTTCCGCCACACAGGGGAGTGTCCGCGGAGGAGTGTCAGGGAGCAGCTGGAGCCCATCCAGGCTGCTATAAAAGGGGCTGCCTCCCTTCATTGAGGTCAAGAGTCGGGTGGAAGTGGATGAGAGACTGGGGAGAGAGGAGTGGAGGCCGCCGGAAGGAAGGCACAGGAAAGAGAGGCCTGGACTTTGGGGGATCGGTGCTGGAGGGACTGGGTTGTGCACTGTGAAGAAACTGTCACCAAACCACTGAGGACTGGGTTCAACATCATACTGAAAATCAAAGTCAAAAACTGAAATCACAGGTTGATCCAACTTCCATGAATTTCATCATGACAATTCATAATGTGACTCAGTAGTCTGTATGGTCCCCACATGCCTGTATGCAATCCCGACAATGTCTGGACATACTCCCGATGAGACAACAGATGGTGTCCCGGGGGATCCCCTCCCAGACCTGGATCAGGGCATCAGTGAGCTCCTGGACAGTCCGTGGTTCTACTTGGCAGCATTGGATGCACCAATACATAACATCTTGGAGTATCTCAATTCGTTTCAAGTCTGGGGAACATGTGGGCCAGTCAATGGCATCAATGCCTTCATAATCCAGGAAGTGCCTACACACTGGCCACATGAGGCTGGGCATTGTTCCGCACCAGGAGGAACCCAGGGCCCACTTCACCAGCATAAAGTCTGACAATGACTCTGAGGATTTCAGGGTAGTCAGGGTGACATTGCCAGGCACGTGGAGGTCTATGCGATTCTCCAAGGGTAAGCCTCCCCAGATCATCACAGACCCACTGGTCATGCTGGATGATATTGCAGGCTGCATAATGTTCAGCACAGCATCTCCAGATTCTTTCACATTTAACACTTGTTGCACTGTGTGAACCTCCTCCCATCTGTGAAGAGAACGGGGCACCAGTGGTGGAGTTGCCAATTGTAGTATTATCCTCTGTTGAATGTCAGTCCAGCTGCACAGTGATGGGCTGTGAGCACACGTCCCACTAGAAGCTGTTGGGCCCTCATGCATCCCTCATGGAGTCTGTTTCTGACAGTTAGGTCAGAAACATGCACACCAGAAGCCAGCTGGAGGTCATTCTGTAGGGCTCTGGCAGAGCTCCTCCTGTTCCTCCTTGCACAAAGGGAGAAATACCGGTCCTGCTGCTGGGCTGATGCCCTTCTACCACCCTGTCCAGCTGCTCCTCGTGTAACAGCCCATCTCCTAGTATCTCCTCCATACTCTTGAGATATTCCTGCAAAGGCACATATGAATGTACCATCCTGGAGGAGCTGGACTATCTGTGCAACCTGAATTGGCTGCAGGTACTGCCTTATACTACCAGTAGTGATGAGGACACTAGCAAAACAAAACGAGGAAAATCAGTTAAGAAGGATTAGGAGTTAGCAATTGTCTGAGAAAACCTGAAAAAACATTCCCTTTTTGTGGGTTTGTCTTGCTGTTGCCTCTCCTATGTACCTGTTGTCACTTTCACTTGCACCAAAGCAGATGAAGTTGATTCACAATTGCTTATACTACCTAACTGGGCAGATTGATATCCCTGAAGCTTAACTGACTTGGTGTTAGTCTGGGATGATTAAGTGTTCCTTTAATTTTTCTGGAGCTGTGTATATTATAACCATAATAAAGTGACTTGAATTTTTAAAGTCTGCGGTAGCTGCCTAGCATTGGCATGCATTAGACCGCAATTCAAAGATGAAATAATGACCAAAAAATCCCCTACTTAACAGTCTTATTGTTGCCAACAAGACAAAGAAAATAAAGAAGCACTGCTCCTTGCAGCAGCACTTCAAATTCCACAAGACTTTCACCCAGACACTAATATCCCTGGTCTTTTTAAGCAGATCTTCTTTTTGACATGGCAGTTCTTCTACGAGATTCCCGTTAGCTTGCACTAACGATGGCAAATTCCAAATCCTTCTTGAAATCACTTCAACGACACACAGAAAAGTATTGCACTTTTATGAATTCCCACGTCAGTTGCTGTTTTCCTTTTTCACGTATTATTATCATTTTTACTGCTTTGTACCCTCCCCTACCATAACCTATCATCTAAGGGGGATTAGTGAAAGCTTTAGATTCGTCAAAAATGTCAACCTCCAGTTTTCGACAGATCTCAAGGTCCCCTGATACCAAAAACATTGATATCTCGACAATGGAGGCATGTCTGTGTGTCACAGTTTCTTGAAGACGGTCTAGAGCTAAAACAGCTGTATGGAAAAATACCAGACTCGAGACTTAAGCTTGTTATGAGATGACGATGTGCTGATTAGTTTTTGAGGCAAATCTTGCAAGAGAAAGAGGCACTCTAGAGGAACCCTCAAATACCATAATTCTGCAATTAATTATGAATTCTTTGTGTCAATTGCTATCATAATGGCCTATTTCTATGAGCATCAGAGCAGTAAATAATTATTGAAGTGTTATAAAATAGTTTAGGTAACTAGATTCCTAGGGTGCAAAGACTACTACACTCACGTATGAATTTTTGTTCTTTTACATTCTGAGCTCAGGGGGAAAAAATAACACCTCTATCCAAGACAGCTATAGCCTCTCATTGTCCTTGTTCTGGCTCCAGCTCTTTTTTCTTTCCAGCTTTCACACCTTAACTTTTTGACTTACCAATCACCCAATCCCAGCCATAACTGCCTCAAGGAACAGAAATTAATCTCATAAACCTTCATTTAAAAACTGAAATAGATTAAGGCTGTCTTAGTTTTCAGAATCCTTTTGTCAAGCCTTCAATACACTTTACTTGTTCAGAAGAGTCGACGTAGTGCCAAGTTGGCAACTCAGTAACTGCACTATGTTTGTATGAATTCATTGCCAAATTACCTCTCCAAACCATAAATGATGTGTCATTAACAACTTTCTGCTCAGCTACTTAGATTTTAATAACTCTCTCTACTAGTGTATCATGTAGGTTTTATTTTCAAAAGGAATTTCTTACCACTTAGGAGAGTAATGGGTAACAAAAGGCAAACACGTTTTCCAGTCGTGATCCGCACAGATTTTTTGTTGACCAGCACATCTCAACCTTAGCCTTCTGAATTACATACACTGAGTGCAAAAGAAAGACAGCAGTTCGTCATGGCATCAGACCTCAAGGGCAGCAGAGATATTTGTTTTACTGGGTACTACTCAGTACCGAATTAACCCAGACATGGACCGGGCTGCATGTTAACACAAAGTACCCCACTAACTCCACCCGCCAACAAGGCAGTACATGCACGAGGTAATAGAAAGAAGTATGTGTGCTAATGTACTGAAATTGATGCTTATTAGGCTACTAATAATTTAAAAAACAAAGACAATGGCTTACCTTACAACTTGAATCAACCAAAATGGTTCCCAATCTTTATTTAGCTATGGGCCAGACAGCACATGTGTAACATTTTCGCGCACATTCAGAAGTTACCGTTTGACAAAATCATCCCCTTTGTGTGCTTCATCATCACTAGAACTGGAATCTAAAGTATAATGCAGTCACTGTTCATTTCTAAATACCAGTTGTTAACACAACAAATCGTTTTCTTCTTTTCATGTGCTTCACTTTCTGACAGCCCTACTGCCTCAAGCGCTGCTGTTCATTGAAGATGACAAAACTGTGAAAAAGGAGGTGTTTGTGCGTGTGACTACAAGTGGACGAGTTATCTTCCAGAAATAACAGTTATGAGGTTAACAAGGACACGATCAGCCAGCCTGGAGGCAGGAATATTTCTGTGAAAGACAAAGAACAAATATTTTCTAACGAACACCGAGATAGAAAGACCAAAACACACACCGAATGGAAGTTAAGCCCAATAACGGATGCGTTAAATCCAAAACAAATCATTTACAGCAGTCTTTTAGCAGACGCAAACTTGCAAATGTCACGTAAAAATAAAAGTTATTAAACTAGGCAGGTTATTTCACTAGGCAGTGTTCCCGATCGTCGTCGAGCATCTCATCTCGTCTCATATTGTGTCCCTTTTCCCAGTTCCTCGTTATCATCTCCAAGGCTGTATTTATAATGCAATGGGAGTCTCCACCTGTTTCCTAGAGCCTTCTCGGACTTGAAAGGTTTAAGGGGAAAATTAAAGGAGTTCCCGCAGGGCTGTTCTTAGCAGTTTGGGGCCTATATGTGGTTCAGAAATGTGCAGGCCCAGGATGTGCATGCCCCGGATGGGGGGGTGGGGTCCGGGGGGGTGGAACCCAGGAAGGTGTTCTAATAAAACGTCCGGAAAAGAACGCTAAAATTTAGAATGAGGAGAGTATTGTGACACACAACGTAAAGGACTGGCACAGATGGCTGCAGTGCCAGGGGCATGACAAAAAAAAATTGTAAGTTGGGGCCAGGCTGGGGGCCCCCCCCCACACGGTCGGGGCCCTAGACGGATGCGTAGTTCGCGTATGCCTAAGAACATCCCTGGTTCCCGTAATGCAAAGGTGAGCACTCCTGTAAATACTCTGATGTCAATCACCTGTCCAGAACCCGCCAATCTTTAGAGTGACAATGCTGGCTATTACAATACATTCCAATTCTCCTGTGGCTCGTTGAGTCCTGGGTGTTAGCTCATAGTACGGTCGTACTTCTGTTCCTTAATTATTATTATTACATAATTATTATACCAAACACTTTCCCGCATTCTTGAATGCATATCATGAAAATTATTTATATGTAAAATAAATATACTGCTCAAAAGAATTAAAGGAACAATTTTTAATCAGAGTATAGCATAAAGTCAATGAAACTTATGGGATATTAATCTGGTCAGTTAAGTAGCAGAGGGAGTTGTTAATCAGTTTCAGCTGCTGTGGTGTTAATGAAATTAACAACAGATGCACTAGAGGGGCAACAATGAGATGACCCCCAAAACAGGAATGGTGTAACAGGTGGAGGCCACTGACATTTTTCCCTCCTCATCTTTTCTGACTGTTTCTTCACTAGTTTTGCATTTGGCTACAGTCAGTGTCACTACTGGTAGCATGAGGCGATACCTGGACCCTACAGAGGTTGCACAGGTAGTCCAACTTCTCCAGGATGGCACATCAATACGTGTCATTGCCAGAAGGTTTGCTGTGTCTCCCTGCACAGTCTCAAGGGCATGGAGGAGATTCTAGGAGACAAGCAGTTACTCTAGGAGAGCTGGAGAGGGCCATAGAAGGTCCATAACCCATCAGCAGGACCAGTATCTGCTCCTTTGGGCAAGGAGGAACAGGATGAGCACTGCCAGAGCCCTACAAAATGACCTCCAGCAGGCCACTGGTGTGAATGTCTCTGACCAAACAACCACAAAGACTTCATGAGGGTGACCCAAGGGCCCCATGTCCTCTAATGGGCCCTGAGCTCACTGCCCAGCAGCATGCAGCTCGATTGGCATTCACCATAGAATACCAGAATTGGCAGATGCACCACTGGTGCCCTGTGCTTTTTACAGATGAGAGCAGGTTCACCCTGAGCACGTGACAGAAGTGAAAGGGTCTGGAGAAGCCATGGAGAACATTATGCTGCCTGTAACATCATTCAGCATGAGCAGTTTGGTGGTGGGTTAATGATTGTCTGGGGAGGCATATCATGGAGGGTCACACAGACCGCTACAGGCTTGACAAAGGCACCTTGGCTGCTATTAGGTATCAGGATGAAATCCTTGGACCCATTGTCAGACCCTATGCTGGTACAGTGGCTCCTGGTGCATGACAATTCCTGGCCTCATGTGGTGAAGAGTATGCAGGCAGTTCCTGGAAGATGAAGGAATTGATACCATTGACTGGCCACCACACTTTCCTGACCTAAATCCAACAGAACACCTCTGGGACATTATGTTTTGGTCAATCCAATGCCACCAGGTTGCACCTCAGACTGTCCAGGAGCTCAGTGATGCCCTGGTCCAGATCTGGGAGGAGATCCCCCACAACACCATCTGCAATCTCATTAGAAGCATGCACCGATGTTGTCAGGCATGTATACAAGAACACAGGGGCCATACAAAGTGCTGCGTACAATTTTGAGTTGCTGCAATTAAATTTTGGCAAAATGGACTAGCCTGCCACATAATTTTTTCACTCTGATTTTTGGGGCGTCTTTGAATTCAGGGCTCTGTAGGTTGATCATTTTCATTTCCATCAAACGATGTGGCATCCTTTCGTTCCTAACACATTACCCAGTCTATATCAGTATAGATATCCAGGAGGATTTCTTTTTACCATTGAGATCTGATGTGTTTTCAAAGTGTTCCTTTAATTTTTTTGAGCAATTTATATTTGAATCAAAAGCTGTATTTCTCATAACAAAGATTCAAATAAACTTGTAGGGTGCCAGATGAGGTTAATAACTAGGACATGAAGCAAAATACTAAACGTGTGCTGAAATCAAAACCAGAAAAATAGAACGATAAAAAAAACTTGATTGAACAGGGAAGTAATAAAATAACCTTCCTTATGAGCAAAAGAAATTAACAAAACTATACAATCACTATGATTAAAGTGACCAGTGTTTACTGTACATTTACTTGATTCGCATAAAAATGCTGGAGACAGAAGCCTCTTGGAGGTAGAAAGGGTGATGTGTCTTGGAATGACATAAGCAGCTTTCAACCCGGATACTAGAGGAGAGACAACTCAGCAGTTAAGAGATACATATATAGGGTGGTCCAGATCTAATTATGCAATTTTCATTATGCTATAATTTATTAAGTTTATTACATAGAAAATCACCCGAAAAATCCTGGACCATCGAGAAGTGTGCAAACTGACGACATGAAGAATCGTCTTCGCGCTGAACTGGAATCGTCCCTGCATAAATCAAAGTCATCCAGACGATCTGGATCTGCATAATTAGATCTGGACCACCCTGTAGAGATGACGTGGTGTATTTGTGGAGGCATTAAAGATCTCTGGGGTGGCAAAGAGCAGTACATACTCCCAGTATGGAACAATAAGGACTGAAAGTGCAAGGGATGCTTTTTTGAGCTTGTTTATGTAGTGTAACTAAATGTTAAGCAGTGCAAGGACATACAAGCCTATCAGAGATAGCTCAAACATTGTGTCCCTGTGGGGAAAACAGAGCAGTCACTGCCCTAGAGGTGACTGTGAGGCTTGGCTGGAAGCAGTTCTGAAACAGTTATAAGGCAAGAATCATGAGCTCAGTTAAGGAAAAGGCCCAAATGGAGAAGAGAAGAGAAGAGAAGACGAAAAGAGAAGAGAAGAGAGACCAGAATTGCAGTAAAGAGTGAATAAGAGGAATAAGCAGTGACGAATGGGGTGTTTCATTAGGATTTTTAGGTGTGCAAATGGACAAGGTACACTTCAAGTGGGGATACAACACCTGTTTCGGCATGGCAAGATTGCCAGCACGTTTGTTATTTTCTTTCTGTTGACCTGCGAGCTTTATATTAGCATTAGTTTAATCAATTCCTTGTGTTAGTTTGTGATTCTGGGTATGGAAACTGACCACAAGGGCTCTTTTCTATGACACTTTATTTTTTTTTTACAAGTTTCAACAGTCTCCCTTAATCAAATAAATGGTGTCAAAATGAATTTACTTCATTCATTTGATTAATTTGCTTTACCTTTATTCATAGTTTTATATTTATTTTATAAAGCACTATATATATGGTACCTCTCAAAAGTTTTATAATACCTCAGTTTTTTCAGTTTTTTCAGAACTGCACACAGTTTAATGTCTTAATGTTTCATGAAATCAAGAAACAGAACAAATAAAAAATGACAAATAGAAAAATAAGTCAAGGAATCATTAAGTGTACAAAATTTTATTAAAATTTTTGATTAATCAAAGTAGCCACATTTTGCTGATATAACCGCCAAACTCTGTTAAACCTTTTTTTTTTTTGCAATTAGGCAGAGTGGTGGCACTGAGGTTAGGGATCTGCACTGGCAATCGGAAGGTTGCCGGTTCAAATCCTGTAAATGCCAAAAGGGACTCTCATCTGTTGGGCCCTTAAGCAAGGCCCTTAACCTGTAATTGTTGAGTAGTGAGAAAAGTGCTATATAAATGCAAAGAATTATTATTAATTTCTCTGATTGAAAGGCCTACACTTCTAAGGGTTTAATGCTCTGTCTCATTTAATTTATTAATTGCTGTTTTCTTGCCATTATCACTGGAATATTGTCCAAGGAGTACTTCAGAGGGTGTAGTAACACGGTCTGTTCCAACTCTACTTTAAGACAGACAGAGGGTCATCAACAAAAGTTGGGACATCTGTGTAAATTGTTTGCTTCAACTTAATTTACTTTAATTGCTGCGGAACATCTGTAGGTTGTAGCCTGTTAGTAGTTTAGCGAAGAAGACCCATTTGTAATATTCTGAAATTTCATTTTTTCAGTTTTTGCTAGCTTAAACTATAAATTTAAACCTCTGGAAGTTACATTTCAACTAATTACATTTGAAGAAAATCAGAAAAAATGGAGGTGTTCTAAAACTTTTGACTGGTAGTGTATATATATTGTGACGTACCGTAATTAATGTTTTCTGTTTACCCTGTTTTAGGGAAGGCTCCACGTTTTTATAACTACAGTAGAGTCCCCAACATTCCGTATTATCCATTATCCAACATTCTGTATTATCCGACGTCCCACCGCAAAAAAAAAAAACAAAAAAAACACATCAATCGGCAACAAGAACTGCAAGTTGCTAGCGTGAGCGTAGTCTATTTTTTGTTGCTCCCAACTCTACCGCAGCTAATTAGTTCTGGAAATGTGCACCAGTCCAAAGCACTCGTATATCAATGCGAATTTTCCCATAAGAAATAATGGAAACTCAGATGATTCATTCACACAACCCAAAATTATTCATATAAAATGATTAATACAAAATATAAAGTAAAAATACATAAAGCAAATTAACCTGCACTTTACCTTTGAAAAGAATCATGGCTGGTGTGAGTGAGTTTCTAAACTCTTGTGAGATTCCACCCAACGGGACAACAGGCTGAAGAGCGTCCCAAAGCAATCGCAGTCTCCCAGTGCTGTAGCAGTTCGCCAAGAAAGCGAATCCGAAAAGATCGCGGACATGCTATAAGGGCCTGCCATCGATGGGTGATACAAGGAACATTATAAATGCGTAGGGCACAGTATTACTTTCCCTCGACCCTGCCTGACTGGTGTGTCTATGTATAGGAGAAAGGCAGATCCCGCTACAATAAATAACCGCGCTGTTGCTGTTTCAAGCTGAATAAAGCTGGTGTTGCTAAAGTACTGAGACTCAGCTTCGTGTTTTCGTGTGCAAGACGGGGACTCGCACGTCACAGCACAAACACACACACACGCAGTCACAATGCTGTAGTAAACAGTATACGCTCGTACGGATGTTGACTATATGAGTGACGGAGTTAAGGCTAGAAACTGCAATAAATTACATTGAGCAACAAGAAGAAGCTACAGAAATCAACATAATGATGCTGTAAAGATGGCGAGACTTGACAGCGAAGACACGGCACTCGAAAACAGACTATGATCAAAAATGTCTAAATCATAACAGGACTGAACTTTTTAAGTACAGTGCATATTGTATTTAACTACAGACAATTCTGTAACTATAAGTTTATTTTTTCAGTTAATGTATTTTGTTGTTTTGTTGTAAAACATTAGGTTTGTAATGTGTAAAATTATAACATTGTTTGACGTTTAATAGACTTTTTCTTAACACCTCCCATTATCCAACATCTGTGGTGGGTTGGCACCCTGCCAGGATTGGTTCCTGCCTTGTGCCCTGTGTTGGCTGGGATTGGCTCCAGCAGACCCCGTGACCCTATTCGCTTTCAGCGGGTTGAAATGGATGGATGGATTATCCAACATTTTCGCAGAGGAGGGAGGAGACAGGAAGGAAGGGGGTGTGGGGGCAGGTGTGTCTAGCGACCCTAAAACAGCGGACTGGGGAAGTTTTATTGCTGTTCCGTTCAGTTCTTGTTTCAATAAACTCAGCATCTTTGGAGCACCATGTTTCCCAGCACTTCTATTGTGTCTCACCCTCCTTAGTCGCTACAGTAGTGTCAGAAGTGGGACGATGAAGCGAACTCCCACAGCGACTACCAGAGTGAACGAACAAGAAGTACAAGACTTAACCGCATCTCCTCGTCCTTGGGGAAAGTGCACAGCGCCCGGCTATGCTGTCAAACTTATGGGATACGCAAACGCCACCTCGCCGCTGCGTTAACACGGAGCTTCAAGTACACGGTGCGGTGAGTCATGAACACATGGTAACAGTAGAGTGCGGTAATGTTTTGCAATGAAGTTTCTGGGGACAAAAGCGAGAGCCAAGATACGATGTAGTACACGTGGAAAGAGAAACGAGAAGTGTTTACGAGACGCCAAGCCTGTGCAGCCAGGTTGCAGTGCTTCAGTGAGGTACGTTGCCTATAAATCCTGATATGCTGAGCAATGAATGGAACAATCCGCCGCGGGTGTTTTCAGATGTGGCCCAAGCCGCGCACGGACCTGACGGGTTGCAGCAACAGATGTCAGCATGTGAAGGTCAGCTACCTGCGCAACCTGATACTGCATGGAAGAATCTTGCAGGAGAACGAGATGCTTACATGCAACAGGCATCCGTGGATCGTCGTATTAAAGTAGGACGCTATGATGGTAAGAGCTCATGAGATGCATTTCTAGCCCGCTTCCAGTTAGTTGCTCTAGCCAAGATCAAGCTTTGAACTTGGCCATATCCTTTGAAGGTGAAGCATTGCAAGCATCTCAGAGTAGAAGATAGACTCAACTTTAAAGCACTGACCAATGCACTTGAAATGTGTTTTGGAAAGAGGGAATCTGAAGGAGACCTGCGCAGTCAGTGGGCCAGCAGGGTCTGTGATGAACGAGAAAGTTTAGGAAACTTTGCTACAGATGCTCAGGCATTAACTAGAAATGCATTCTCTCAATTCCCTCCAGCCTCTCAGGATACTTTAGCCACAGAGGCATTTCTGAAGGGATTGACACCTCTTCCCTTGAGACAGCACGTGTGCCTGGCAGCCCCATCTACCTTGGAACAGGCTCTACAGATAGCTCAAAGAGTGGAAGAAGTCTTAAAAGAACCCCCACCTGTTAGCAGTAGCAGTTGACACATGATCAAGAGCCAGCATCTGTTTCATCAGGCACGGGGAGCACAACCTGTAGAATGCGGGCCACAGAATTCAATCACAAGATCAAGTAGCCAAGAAGGCCGTGGGCGAGCTGTGTCAAACTCTCGTTTGTGTTGGCGCTGTGGAAGAGATGGCCATTTAAAGAGGGACTGTCCAGTAAAAGATGAACAACTGCTGGGAAACACTGGGGGGACAGCGCTGATCCCAAAAGCCGTCCCGATGAACAATGGGGGATTGTTAAATAAAGTCACAGCAGAGGAGTTCAATTCATCTTGTGAGCTGGAATTACGGGTGGGGCAGATAGGAACAAGGGCAAGCTGCTGAAATTATTCAAGCGATCAGGGAGGCCAATATGGAGGGGCTTGATTTTGTACAAGGCCAGTGCCTGAAGAAACTCCTAATAAAGTATGAGGATTGTTTTGCTACCAATTCAGTTGATGTCGGACAAACCCATCTAGTCCAGCATGATATTGTGACTGGTGATGCCCCCCCTTTATGGCACACTCCATGCAGAATCCACTTGGGCCGGCAGAAGGCAGCAAATCAGATCCTGGAAGAGATGAAGAACGCAGGTATTATTGAACCTTCTGAAAGCCCTTGGGCCTCCCCAGTTGTAATGGTAAAAAAAAAAGATGGCAGCTGGAGGTTCTGTGTTGACAACCGACGGCTAAATAGTGTCACACTTAAGGACTCCTATCCTCTATCCCGGATTGATGACTCTCTTGAACTGGTTGCTGGGTCCGCCTGGTTCTCCTCATTGGACCTTTGCAGTGGGTACTGGCAGGTGGCTCTTACCCCGCAGGCACAACTTAAAACTGCTTTCTCTACAGGGCGAGGTTTGTGGAATTTCCAGGTAATAACCTTTGGACTTTACAATGCCCCTGCGACTTTTGAATGCTTGATGGAATGAGTGCTTGCTGGGATTCCACCTACACAGTGTTTGGTGTACTTGGACGATCTCTTGGTGCATGGGAATACTTTTGATGATGCACTTAAAGCCCTAGAGGATGTTCTACAGAGGATACATAGTGCAAGACTAAAGCTTCATCCACAGAAATGCCACCTGATGCGAAAGAAAATTTTATTTTTGGGTCATGAGATCAGCCACAAAGGTATAGCCACTGAGGAGGGAAAAGTAAGTGCTGTGAAGCAGTGGCCAGAACTGAGTGACTGACATCAAGTTGAAGAATTCCTAGGCTTGGCCTCATATTACTGCAGGTTTATCCTAGGATTCACCACAATTGCAGCACCTCTACATAAGGCACATCTGTGTGCAAGAGATTATCGCTCCTGTTTTAGCTCCTCCTGACCTGAAGTTGCCCTTCCTCTTGGACACTGATGCAAGTAATGTGGGCTTAGGGGCAGTACTTTCCCAGACACATCCTGATGGTGAACAGGTGGTGGCCTATTATAGTCAGGCATTGTCAAAATCAGAAAGAAACTACTGTGTGACTCGCCGGGAACTCCTGGCTGTTGTTTCTGCAGTTCAGCATTTTAAACATCTACTATGTGGGCTTCTATTTGTCATCCGCACGGATCATGCTGCTCTACAATGGTTGCTGACATTCCAAGAACCTGAGGGACAGGTTGCCTGATGGATCGAGCAGCTTCAAGAGTACAATTTCTGTGTGGAACATCGAGCTGAACAGTGTCACAGCAATGCAGATGCTCTGTGTGCAGCTGAAGGTTGTTGTCATTGTGATCGTCAGGAAGCCCAGGATGTTGAATGAGCAGGTGAGACAGGTCCGTAGTGTCAAGCCTTAAATTTGATAGACATGGTTATAAATTGGGAGGGCCGACAGAAAGAAGATCCAGCCCTACAATTGATCATTCAGTGGTTAGAGACCCAGTGTAAACCCAATTGGGCAGAGGTGGCCAGAGAATCCCTGGAAGTGAAGGGCTTGTGGGCAAAGTGGGACAGTCTTGCTCTACAGGATGGGATTCTAATGCGGTCCTGGTGCGTACCTGCCACAGGTGAATTGCAGTGGCAACTGATGGTTCCAAAAGCCCTCAAGTTCTCAAAGATCACCATGGGGCCCCAGGAACTGGGCATTTTGGCATAAGAAAAACTTTACGCCAGATACAACAGAAATACTACTGGGGTCACTGTCTGAGAGATGTAGAAGATCACTGCAGGAGATGTGATGTATGTACAGCCCGGAAAGGCCCTCCCGGACAGTCCCATGTGCCCGTACAGCAGTATCAGGTGGGAGCTCCCATGGAACGGGTAGGTGTTGATGTGTTAGGCCCTTTTTCTAGGTCAGAGAAGGAAAACCGGTATGTTCTTGTAGCAATGGACTACTTTACAAAATGGCCAGAAGCTTACGCCCTTCCTGATCAAGAGGCTGTGGCTGTTGCCCAGGCACTTATTGAGAGTTTCTTTAGCAATTTTGGCTTCCCAAATGAACTTCATTCTGATTAGGGGCGCAACTTTGAGCGCCGGGTGTTCCAGCAGATGTGTCAGCAGCTGGGGATCCAGAAGACTTGGACTACCCCTTTACACCAACAAAGCGATGGATTAGTGGAACGGTTTAATTGGACCCTGGGTATCCAACTTGCACTTTTCACATTCCAGGGTCAGAGGGACTGGGATGACCAATCACCACGTATCCTCATGGCATGCCGTTCTGCTGTCCAAGAGTCTACTGGATGTACACTTGCACTCTTGATGCTAGGATGGGAGATCAGGACTCCCCCAAACCTTGCTTATGGCTTTCCCCCTGATTTGCTCTTTTCTTACCCAGGTCCCGAATATAGCCACCGTTTGCAAGATAGACTGCCTTTGCCAGGAACCAGCTGAAAGCTGCAGTGGAGTGACAACGGTGTAACTATGACATCCGAGCCCAAGGAAGGCACTTTCAAGAGGGAGAACAGGTCTGGGCATACCCCCCTCGCCGTTGAAGAGAGCGTTGCCCAAAGCTGGATAGTCCATGGGTAGGCCCCTGTCAGATCCTTGCTCGCCTAGGAGAAGTAGTTTATCGTGTACAAACTACATCAGAAGGAAAAAAACTTGTTCTTCATCGAGATCGGCTTGCACCATATTTAGGTGCCCATTTAGTTTCTCCTTCCAACATGGATGCCAGAGACGCCCCACCATTGACTCCCAGTCCTATTCCAATTGAAAGCACCAGTTCAGTGGAGCATAATGATGGCGGATCTGGAACTCAGGAACATGTTCCTCCATGGCCCAGACGCAGAAGAAGGCTACCAAGATGTTTATTGGAGTTTGTGATCCCTCGGGGCGAGGAACTGGAAGGGGGGGTGCGGGGGATGGGTCGGTGTGACGTACTGTAATTAATGTTTTCTGTTTACCCTGTTTTAGGGAAGGCTCCGCGTTTTTATAACTACTGTACATAGAAAGACAGAAGGTGCGTGCGGAGGGGGAGGGAGGAGACAGGAAGGAAGGGGGTGTGGGGGCAGGTGTGTCTAGCAACCCTAAAACAGCGGATGGGGAAGTTTTATTGCTGTTCTGTTCAGTTCTTGTTTTAATAAACTCAGCATCTTTGGAGCACCACATTTTCCAGCACTTGTATTGTGTCTCACCCTCCTTAGTCACTACAATATTATTAATTATTGTATTATTTACAGTATCTGTGGTGGGCTGGCCCCTTACCCGGGATTTGTTTCCTGCCTTGCGCCCTGTGTTGGCTGGGATTGGCTCCGGCAGACCCTCGTGACCCTGTAGTTAGGAAATAGCGGGTTGGGTAATGGATGGATGGATGGATGTATTATTTATTTGTGTTATTTGTCTTCTTAATAAAGCATTGTAATCATCATGACCTGCAAGGCTTTTTCCATACGAACAACTGTAAACCTACTTTTCCGTAATCCATGTCCCTATGTGTATATATACTATATATGTGGAAGGTAGTGCCTTGTGAATGCACTCTCTCCCCTGTTCCTTCCATCCAGCTGGCATCCCTGGCCGTAGCTGTCTGTCACAATATGTGTGTGTGTTTGTGTAGTGAGGGAGACCATTCTAGTATCTATCAGTGCTCTGTTTCTGTTTTCAGGTCTGTTGGCTGTTTGTCATTTTTATGTTCCTGGTTAATTTGTTTATTTGTTGTAGTAATGTAATCTCTTTTGTTCTGTAAAGTTCCTTTTTATGGTGCACACTGTTAATGATGCCATGTAAAATAAAGGATGACTGCTTGGTATTAGCTGGCACATTCTTTATTTGCTGTGTTCATGGTTGATTTTCACCTTGTTCCCTAAACTGCTATGACTGGCTCTGACTCTCCATGACCCTGAACTGGATAAGCAGGTTAGATAATTAGATGGGTGATAGTCTTTCATTTGCACAGAGAGGGGATGGTTGTGCTCTTTTTTGTGGAAATATCTTTTATTATATCAACACCCTCCTCATAATGTACATTGCTTGTTTACACGTATTTTTGCAAATGCACATACACAAGCTGTGTCTTTATTTCTGAATTATTATGTGAATTTCCCTTGGGATTAATAAAGTATCTATCTATCTATCTATCTATCTATCTATTTCTGCAAAGGTGCAATAAGGTGACAACAACCAAAACAAAACATATATTGAGAATACACTTTTTCATTCTGAGGATAATTTTTTTGACTACAATAACACCGCATACTGCTGGCTGTATAAATTAACAACTGGAAAATACTCCTCACCTGACTATAATGAATTTTGTGTTGAAATAAGTCTCAGCAGAATACCTAACCAATCAAGTCATGAACAAGGAACAAATGGCTGACACCACTATACGGTTTAAAGACTTTATTTTCACTTTTAATGGTTACATCTGATAAAAATTAAAAGGATCTAACTTAACTAAGAAAAAAGAAAACCACACTGGAGTAGAATAAACTTTTGACATTTGTTTTTTGTTCCCAGAAACCAACATTTGAATTGCTAAACACTAAAGCTCAGCTTCCATTACTATGTCTTTTACTAAATTATCTTTAGGCACAAAGCAAACCAAATACTTAACAATCCATTAACGTCTATAGTTCTTTGGAAATACAGTACTCCATCCTAGCCAAGTATAAGTGTGACAGGTGCTTAAACTTACAGCACCAATAATCTTGAGAAACCGCCCGTTGCACTTTCAGCCAAGGAATTTGAAACTGAACTCCGACAAAGTCCACTTTACAGGAATAGGAAACTGCTGGCAGAGACATAGCTTGTAAATGGGTCACCATTACACACAAATAGAAAACACTAAATCAAAATGCTGTGGATGAGATGAGCACAGAAAGGACATTGTTGTAATAAATACATAATATAATATAATATATAATCAGTTCTGCTTAACTCAGTTAAGGATCACATTTGCACTCTACAGCCTATCTGAATAGCATAGGCAACATTGCAGAAACCAGCCCTGGATGGGGCACCAGTTTGTTGGAGTGCTCACTCCTTCACACACGCATGGGGCCAATTTTGAATTGCTAATTAATCTAAGATACACATGTTTGGTATTTGGGAGGAAAAACGGAGCGTATGGGGAAAAATTCCCACAAACATGTGGTGAATGTCAAACTCAGGACGCTGGATAAGTGAAGCAGCTACTGTGTTGCATTAAAACAAAACAATGAATGACAGGACAATGGTTTTATTAAAGCAGAAATAGATTTACTACTCTATTTGATAAGAAAGTGTTTAATATACTATGGCTTAAAATATTTAAAAAAATATTTTATTTAAAAATAAAATTATCTTCTGTAGTATAATGATACATAAAATTACATTATACATTACAAAAATCACTACACTACAGTCACTACTTTTGTCAGAGAGTCCTATAAAATTCCATCATTGTAGTTTAAAGTGGATCAAAATCAGGTACGCCATGTCAAGTGAAAATAATTTTTAAAATAATTTAAAATTAGAAACGTTCACAATTAGCTCTAGAGTTCTTGTGTAATATATTATTCACATCACTGTGGAAAAAGTTAAAACAGCCATTTTCATACAATATGAAATTTACCATAACATAGTGTTTTTCTTATTAATGAAAACTAAAATTAAACATATCTTTAAGAAAATAATAATAATTTTAATATTAAAAACTAAAATAAAAATTAAAAAATTCCTGAAAATTACAAGTAAACAAAACTGAGAAAATAAAAATGGAAACAAAACTTGTCTTTGTAATTTTAATTTTGTTTTTCACCACATTTGTCATTGTCTGTATGTCCATTGTACACGCGATTGTGCAGTTGCTAGTATATTTAATAACAGATGTAATATTACAAGACAAGAACATTGAAGAGAAAAAAAAGAAAAGTGGTGAAGTCTGTCCAAAAATAATAATAACTAGGAAACATGCACATCTCTGGTCCTCCCATGTTTAAGGTTGAAGCACCAGTAGTTTGCTGCACCGCATGTGCTCAATGTGCAGCAAATCCTAGAGCTGTCATTCTTCTTCTTCATAATATATAATCAGCTTCTGCAATTTGCCTCACACTCAGTGGATGTCACTGCACTTCTTTTTTCTTTTTGTTTCTGCTATGTCACCTCCTTAATCAGTTTGCCTATGAAAGAAAGATTTGTACCCAGAAAACTTTGCAGAGGTTGCTGGTAGCCAGATTTTTTGTTTCACTAGCACATTATCATGTCATAAGCTGCTTTAGGTTGATGCACAAGACTTTGGCAGGTGTCTTGAAATGAAGTCTTAAACATAATGAATATTAGTATAGACCTCCAAAAAGTCCCAAGAACAGTAGCCCAGGATCTGTCAGAAGAGATTCACTCAGTCCAGCTTATTCCCAGCTACACAGAAGGCGTGGATGGATCCCAAAGTAGGGAAATCTTTTTTGTACCATGTACCACATATAAAAAGAGGTTCCAACTTACCTTCTTTTATTCAATGACAGTTTCTTTCACATTTTAAGGCAAATAGGAAAATGGAAAATAGAAAAGAAATACTTTATGAAAGGTCAAAAATGAAAGTCATAATGGGCAGTGGTCATATCAGACAGTTCAGAGAATTGAAAATGTCAGTACCCAAAGCACTATCCAAAAGTGACAAAGTCATTCCAAAGTCCTAACTCACAAAAGGTTAGTCAATAGTTCTTGACACTAGCTAGCACAGTTTTGTGTTTTTAAATTTCCAAATTTTGGACACCAGGAATAGCATGCTAGCAGCCTAAATATTCTTCATGTAATGACGTTGTGATAAATGGGTGTCACATTACCATTAATTGTTGCCAGACCTAAAATACCCAAAAAAGCAATAGCTGTGGCCAATAAAATGGTGGAAACACTAAAAACTGCAAAAGTGAAAGTGGCAAGTTACAGAAATGTAAACTAAAATGACCATACCTCAAAATAAGTACACTTAGAGCTCTTTAGGGTACTAGCATTAGATGAAAAATTTATTGGTGGAAAAAAATAATGACATGTGTGGTGAGTGGCTGGGGCTGCTACCCAGCCGGGACACCCAGGAGGACCGGAGGAGGGCTTGCGCCTCCTCAGGACCACGAGGGGGCAACTGCCCTGGTGGCTTTGGGGACCACGGGTACAGAGCTTTGAAACTCAGCCCTGTAAGGGCCCATGGTCACCACCAGGGGGCGCCCTGGACTTTAGCACTTCCGCCACACCTGAAAGTGCTGGGGGGAAGAGGATCAGGGACACCCGGAGTGCTTCCAGATGCAGAGCCGGTACTTCCACCACAATGGGGAGTGCCGGTGGAAGATTGTCGGGAGGCACCTGGAGCACATCCGGGTGTTTATAAAAGGGGCTGCCTCCCTCCATTCGATGGCTGGAGTCGGGTGGAAGAGGACAGAGCTCGGGAGGAGAGGAGAGAGGCAGCCTGAAGAGTAACGGCATTGTGAAGAGAGGCCTGGACTTTGGTGTGATTGGTGCTGTGGCACTTGGTTGTGTGTGTTCCACCTTTGTATATATTTATAAATAAACGTGTTGTGGTGCTTAAACAACAACAACAACAACAAAATTTATTTATATAGCACATTTTCATACAAACAGTAGCTCAAAGTGCTTTACATATTAAAGAATAGAAAAATGAAAGACACAATTATAAGACAAAACAAATCAACATTAATTTACATCGAATAAAAGTAGGGTTCAATGGCCAGGGGACAGAAAAACAAAAACTCCAGACGGCTGGAGAAAAAATAAAATCTGTAGGGATTCCAGACCATGAGACCGGCCAGTCCCCTCTGGGCATTCTACCTAACATAAATGAAACAGTCCTCTTTGGATTTAGGATTCTCACGGAAGGGCTTGATGATGATGATGGTCACGTAGACTTCTGCCTTTTAATCCGTCCATCATCACTTAAAAACATGTCTACCTGTCTGTGTCCAGGCTATTCCCCACACATGCCATTACTTTTGCTGTTGATATATTTCACATTTGAAATAAAAGTTTTTTTGATTCCTATAAGCATTCTATAGTTCCAAATTATGCATGCAAAAACTAGCCCCCCTCTTAATTGGTGTATGGTGAGGGCATACTGTGCAGCAGACAGTGTATTGGTAAAACAATTGTCAAACTCATTGTATTTCTGTAGAAATTTATTCCCATCATTTAGATAAGGCTTATGTTTTTAGTAAGCAAAAAGTCTCTCATGTATGATTCATTTCTTCTTTGTGGCTAATGCTACAGAGACAGGTACTGACCCTTCATGACTCTGTAATTGAATAAATTTGTAAAATTTGTTTGAAAGGAAAAGGCTATGACTTTAATTAAAAATGGGATAAAAAATATTGCACATGCAGCTGATTCCTTCGGTATGAGGGGGCTTGTCTCTGTGTGTATGTGGGGTCGGGTAGATTATGTCGTGAACAAGCCTCTAGCTGAAATGGCTCTTTTTTCTCTCATATGCTCATGACACAGCAATGTTAGCGGTGTGATACAGTGGCATTCGATCAAAGGGGTCGCGAGTCACCAGTACAGGGTAACAGTACTCATGGGTATGTTAAGAAACTTTGCGGGTGTACTCTAAGTTGAAATTCAAAGAGTGCTGCTCAATAAACTAACATAGGGAGAATGTGCAACAGAAAGTGTACAGGTATGGTCACTGAACCCATGACTCTTGAACTGTAAAAGTGCATGCCGTGATGCTTCAAAGTTATACTAAAAGTAGCTCTTACATATTGAGCATAGCATCAAGTCCTTCATCAAAGGCACCACTCTCAATAAACTCAAAACTGTTATCAGAATTTGATTCAAGCTTTGTTCATAATGATGTGTAAGGATGATGTGTCATGGAAGCCATTTATTTCCTGCCTTTTTCGCCCAGGTGTGACATATAATATAAATGACCAATCATAGACAACAATAAATGATTAGAATGGACTGAAACTCAGCTATCCAATGTTAATGAGCCTTTCACTGTACAGTATGTGTCTTGACATAGGTGAGATCTATTTAGTTGTGATGCACTGCTCGCTTCAGGTATTCTGTGCAAATTGCACATTTTATTAATGAAAGGGAACATATGAGATAGAAATGTATGATTGATTTGAACGACACCTCTAGATATAAAAAATACAATTATTGCTTTTCACTGACTTATGGGTGTACTACAACATACAGAAACAACTTTGAAATACTGCATGACTGCACAGGTGGCTTCTGATGTATTATAAAATTCATTTTATTTAAATACTGCCTTTCCTGTGTTCAAAGTGCATAGAATAATATACTCCAATGTACTTAAAATGATACACATTTATACTATACTAAACACAATGACATTCTACATGCTACTTATACTTAAGAGAGAATACACTTGAAATGGAAAAACTGGTGCCGGTCAGTGCATCAGTAGACTAGAGCAGCATGAACGAAGACGGGAGGCCCACTGTGCACATTGCGCTCTGCTTGCTGACAGTCTGGGCTGCAGACCCGCCATATTTCTTGTCCTGCACCGGATGGTAACACCCTGCAAATTTAAAATGGAAGATGTGGTTCTGCCTTAGATTACCTTTGGAGCCTATCACACTCTCTGAATAGTGAAAGGATTTGTTTTTTTGTCTTTATTTTCACTTTTTGAATAACTTATGAAAGAATTGCCACCATCTCTAAAACATTTTCTTCTATTTAATGACAATTAATAAAACTGTCAACTTTTACAAGTAGTGTTGTTATAAAATATAGATTCCATTAGGATTCACACAAGTACTCATTCCGCACATATTTGTGCATTTTGAGCTGTGATAGATGTTATTAATGATCGATTCTGTAGGCTGCTCACTGTAAATATTGAGTGTGTGCATAATTGTAGATTCCCCAAGCCCGTGTTGAGTTAATAAGAAACACTTTGCGGATCTAATTGAGCCTTGACCGAAAAAATGAGGCTTAATCAAGAGAGACTTATGCAGGTAAGTGCGCATCATGGAACACTAAGCGGAGTGGCATGACGTAATGACAAATATGTAGTAGGATAACTCTTTTTAAAGAAAATGTTGAAGGTCACATATGGGAGTTGATCTCAGGCTTGCTAGTTGATAGACTTGTATGCAATCCACTGCCCTTAGAAATGGCCTTGTTCTCTGTCTCAGTTGATACAGTACATCATTATGTAGTATTTGAACAATAATCAAGAGGTTGAGGTGACAACTAATTACGTTACTTTACCTCATATTTGGAGGAAATTCTTAGTCTCACTCTTAGTCTGTTTTGGGGGCAGTGTGTGACTGAATTAGTAATGTATGATCTACCCCAAAAAATCGACACCAACAGGTGGTACAGTGGTTGGCATATTTCCCTTAAATTAAAAATTAAGGGTTCATTTCCCAGCTGTAATGTGAAAATGTTTGCGTTTATGAAATATTTCTCATTGTGTATATTATCAGTGGGAGGGGCCATATTTTCTCTGAAATTGTCTGTTACTATTTGGGGAGTAGTTATGAGGTGTCAGCATGAAAACAACAGTGTAATGTTCTAGGTGACAGTTAAATAAATATGACCTAGATATAACTTGAATTTTAACCAAGGGACACCGCCGTATTTCAGAGTTCTTTGTGTATGATGCAATAAACCCACAAGTCAATCAAAAGCAATCATGGTATTTCTATATACCCAAAGTTAAGTTCTATCAAACAAATCATATGTTAATAGGTTGTCTGCCATCTTTCATTGTTAAAATATGTGATTAATTGGAGGAGAGGAGTGTGGCACTGCTGAGTTTCTCTGCTTTTTCCAACATCCCATCTATGTTGAGCCACCATTGGACAGCAGTACTCAAATCATATTTTTTCTATAAGGCACCTCAATAATCGCCAAGCATGACTTACTTTATAGTTTATAAAGTATAATTAACAGAGATCCACCAGTATTTCCAAGTGCTAACTTTGTGTCTGAAAGGGAATAAAATAGGTTGCGATGTGCAGGATTAGTATTTTCGTTGTATAATTTCCATCCATCCATCCAGTTTTTTAACCTGGGTCACAGTCAAGCTGGAGTCTACCCCAGTAGCATCGGGTGCAAGGCAGAAATAGAACAAGGTGCCACTCCGTCATAGGGTACACACATACATTTTTCTTTAAAACCATTCATTTGTTCTTGGGGTTTCTTGTAGTTGACTAAGGCAGAGAAGCTCTGTTTCAGCTTTAGCCACGTCTGATGAAGAAATGAGGTCTGGTTTTATTGTTGGTTTGTACTGTTTACACGTTCAGTATGTTTTGTGATAAGCATTTTTGTTTTTCAGGTTAAAAGACTTCAGGTTAATATGTCTTTCTTTCATTTCTTAAAGGCAATAAAGTGGGAACCATTCCATTGCTTTCTTTAAGCATAGCCATTCTGATTAGTAGGTTATAACTTTATTTTATAGGTTCATTAATCACTTCTGTGTTTGTCAAGTTAACTGCACAAATTTTAATCTCTAGATGATCTTTAGTAAACGAATTCATTTGATCTGGTGTTTTTAGCCACTCATGTCATGGCTGCAATAAACAATTCTGAGCCCTGAGTCCACGTTTAACTTTAAATGAAGCTTTCTGTATTTGGTCCTCTTGACACTTGATCAGCTAAATTTAAGGTAAATGTTACAGCCATTGTTACATCCAAGGTTGTGATTATTCCGTTGCTACTGTGATTCTGCTGGCAACAAAGGTCTTGAATCGAGTGTCTTCATTTGAAATGTATTTTAACATTGTGGCACTATCAGTTCATGACGAAGATTCCTGCACTGGTGTTTGAGGATCATTTCTTACGATCTTATTTATTTTTACTGCCACAAGAGAAGCTGCAAGATCCAGTCTCAAAATTGTGTCATGCTTCAGTGATGCTACTCTTGATTTCCCCATTAAGACAAGAGAAGATATGTAGCAGCGCCATAACCATCTTCACTAGTATTTGCAAAATGGCGCAATTGTGTCTTCTACATGTACTTTAACTCTACAGGTTTGATGCACCTACTTAACATTCTATCCAGCAAGTAGCTTTAAGTCATCCATCCATCTGAAGATGCTTGACATCCACTTCTTCAACCATGTTTCTGCTTACTCAGGTCTTATAACTGCAATAGGCTTCAATGGCAGTGTAACTGACACTTAAAATCCAAGGAGATAATATACTGAACTAACAACAGACAGAATTCCACTCCTCATAGCAGGCGTATCTTGTTCCTGAATCTAAAAATTGAAGATATCAATTTATTTACACCACTGGACACCCAGGGCACATTCTATTGGAAGCAAGCTGAGATTTAAGTCCAAATCCTTTTGTTCAAGAGGTACATAAGGTGTGAAGATGTCTTGCCAGTTTTATTGCTTGTCAGTATGCATTTCTAGGCAGTCATCTACACAGACATTATGAATAACTGTGGTAACTGCTCCTTCTGCAGCTGTTTCTCTTGTATCCTCAGCTGTCTTATGCAAAGCACAAGAAGAACAACTAGCTGAAGATGTAGCACAAAAAATATGCATTGTCATTTTAAATTATTCTAAGACTTTCTCCAGATTGCCTCCTGGCAACCACTAAAAATGAAGGTGATCTGTGTTTTTATCTGGAACCTTTGCCTAGAAGAACATTCATTTAAGAACACCAATGAGTGTGTTAGTTAGATCGGACTGTACAATCAAAAAATACACTAATCCTATTTTTCTTTGGGTGAAAGACAACATGATGTTTAAATATACCACACTGTGCCATCATTACAATTCAGGTTCTCTTTGGGTAACTCAACAGAATAACCCTTCCTTATTTTGGCTGATATAAATAATATTGGGAAGTGCAAACAACGAATGGCACCATATAATCACTGATGGATACATTTCATGTTTAATTCTGCTGTACCAGTTTATCTCACAACTGCTACCTACATAAAACATATATTTCAAATACTTTCAGACAAGGTTGATAGTTAAATGCAGTATCTGCTTAATGAAGTGGGATATGTAAGTATATTTTATCTGGTTGTAGTCTTTTCAGTGTAATTAAAAAAAAAATTCATGGCCTCATGCCATTGTTTGAATAATGTAAAAAAAAAAACAGTCCACGTTAAGACTGCAGACATTACATGCTGTTGTTTGTGAAATAACTTACAGGTGCATTTACTGTATAATACAATCCACTGAAACCTCAAACAGATGATCTCCATTTAGCTAATTACATGACTTCTGAAACCAATTGGCTGCACCAGTGGTGATTTAGATGTGTCATATTAAAGAGGGTGAAAACTTATTTTGTATTTGATATTTGTAATTAATTTGAACCATGTTGCAGAAATCTGTTTTCACTTTGACATTAAAGGGTCTTTTCCTGTTGATCAATGTCAAAAAAGACAAATGCACCGTGATTCCATGTTGCATAACAAAAAATCTGAAAACTTTCAAGGGGATGAATACTTCTTATATGAACTGTAAATAATTATATCAAATCTTATCTTGCGCCGAGTTTTCTTAGAATAAAAATATTTTTGACTTTTGCTTGTTATAATTTCTATCTTATAATTCTGGACTAAGCGTTGTAGCACTCTTTTTGACCTTTGCTAGTGCTGTGGTGTTGTTTTTAGTATTACAACTGGGGCCAGAGAATTGCACTCTGACATTAGCATAACCTTTCTTTACTTTAACCTTAACAGACTATTTACCTTTTTAACTGACGCAGTGTATGGCCTAGCAGTGGATATTTAAGAATGTTTTAGAGAAAGTCAGTATTATATTCAGAATTGTTTTTAGCAGCAGCCTTCACACTTTTGCAGATTCACTAGTAATTGAGCTTATTTATTGTCATGCGTAATCTTTTATTTATATTTGCCTAAATTATAAAGATCAGTGGTCCTTGCATTGAACCATTTGGGAACCAACTTTTGCAGAGTACTGTACTCATTATTGGCTTCATTAACTTAACTGAACAGCTGCTTTTTGGCACTATTATTAAATAACAGCACACAATCAGATAACTTTCAGACATTTTATAGGGAATCACAATTTGCTATAATTCTTTATAAAAAGATAATAAATGTAGGAACTCTGGGAACAATATCAGACACCACTGATTTGTTTTAGCTTGTGTATTTCTAGTGTTAATTTGAAGTGTTTAATCTTAATGATTTGAACAAAAAGAGCACAGGAGGTACCTTTCCCTTAAATATTTCATTAGACTAAACTAAAACTAAAAAGTGTAACACAGACCATAATATATATAAAAGTGTGTGATATTCATTAAGCTAACATTTAGATAAAAATGTATTATGTCAGTCTTCTTTCTAAGAGTATATGTCAAAAATGTTTGTCGTCCATAAACATTACACACCGGTAGATTGGTTGTGTTTAAGAAAATAAACAACGTTAGTAAAACATAAAAGATTTATATTTATTTAAGGAAGTTGATTTTGACTTATGAAATATTTTGCTTTTTGTATTTCAGTTGTGCTGCAGTTCTTAATAGTTACAAATACAAGTATAGATATGTCAATTTTGATAAATAGCGTACAAAATTAATATTTTATGAAATTATTAAACATTTAAAGCACCTAAGACCCCAGGTTTTTTTCATTCCCCTTCTCTCTGTTATGGACAGAACTTGAGGTGATCACGTTGTGTAGAAGATCAGCCCGGCTACAGACAGACACACAGACCCACAATGCCCAGAACACACACGTTTATTTATATAAATGTCCTGCACACAATATAATGCTCCAATACACCCAAACTCAGTCCTTTCTTCTGCCACCTCCACTCCTCACTCGCAAGCTCTGTATACTCACCGGCTCCCCTTGCAGGAGTGAGCAGCCTCTTTTATACCGCACCTGGAAGTTCTCCAGGTGCTCCTTGATCAAGCTCCGACAGCACTTCCGGGTGTGGTGGAAGTGTTGCAGACCATGGCACCGGTACTGTCTAGGCGCCCCCTGGAGGTGGCCAAGGGCCTGCGCAATGTGGAGCTTCTAAGATCCAGTCGTGTGGCCCTGATGTTAACTGGGTGGCTGCCCTCTCGTGTTTACACGGGATACGACTAGAGTTTTGGAACGAATTATGGTCGTGACCCGAGGTTCCACTGTACCTGGTTTGGTCTGCTGGCGGTAGAAGAACTGCTGCAGGCTCTGTGTGGTGCTGTGCAGCCTCTGGGAGACTCATTCCGGGCTGTGTGCTCAATTAATGTATGGTAATTTTATTGTTATTTATTTTGAGTATTGAAACTTACCAGTAGCTGCTGCATTTCCCACCTTAGGCTTATACTTGAGTCAATAAGTTTTTCCAGTTTTTCCAGCTTTTGTAGATAAAATTAGGTACCTCAGCTTATATTCGTGTCGGCTTATACTCGAGTATATACGGTAATCTAGCTTTAGAGTGCTTCACTTGTGGTCATCGACTTTTCAAACCTGTCCTACTAGGCTTGTTCAAAACAGTTACTAGACTGCTGTTATTCGATTATGTTGACCTCCTTTGTAAGTCACTCTGGATAAAAGCAAATCTCCTAAGCAAATCGTGTGGATTTAAATGTGAAAAAGTAAATACACCACAAGTCAGCAAAATTCCAAAACCATCTTGCTCAGTCATACATGCCAGAAATGAAAACACCAAATTAGTTTGTGAAAATATTCTCACTTTTCATACAAATTTAGCACAAAAATATGGCAAAAAGAGTTCTGTTTGTTTTTCCAAGTACCGGTTGATATTGTGTGTTCATAGACTCTATCTATGAAATTTAATAAATGTGTGTTAAATATTCACATAGAAAACTGCAATGTCCCTTTTTAAAAATAATTCAAGCCTTATCTATTATGCAATTTTCAAAATGTCCTGCTTTGTACAGTATATGTTTTATTTGGTATCTTATTTAATAAATATGTGTATATGTGTGCAATACATTACATGTACTTTGGGCAAGAAAGTAAAGATATCTCCAAAAAGGCTGCATAACAGCCATTGCTACTTGAACATATAAAAAATCAATACTGCTTTTATCTTGAATATTACATCCGTTGACATATACAATGAGGTACAGTGTGCAAAATAAGATTCCAACTTTTATATAAATATGTGTGTTTTAGTTGGACCAATAACATGGTCTAAATAACATAATTCCGTTAAGGTTATTTGTCAAGATATCAAACTTACTCATAATATGAGGTTGTAAAAAATATGTGAAATTACAAGAGAGCTTCAAAAAAGTTGTTTGTTACTGGTAAAATTATTTAAAAATTTTTAAAGTACCCTTATGTTGACTTTATTAATTAAATACACTATATCATCATTCATTTTTATGAAACTTGAAGTTGGGTTGTAATCAAAATTGTCCCAGGTCAATATTTGCTTCACACTAACCTATATGGTCATTGATGGTCTGAAGTGTTAGAGATGTTGACTGTTTAAATCCTTAGTGTTAATCAAGAAATGCTAATAAATATGTCATTCATGATTTTTACATTTACACTTTTATTCAAAGAGACTTACAAAAGAAGTAAACATAACATTAGGCTAGGGCCTTTTGGTCAGCATGTGCAGTAGGACAGGTAACAAAAAGTTGATTGCCACAAGTGAAAAGATATAATAACTTACGCTCGTATAAACTTATAATCATAGATTAAAAACCAATAAAGCAATTAAACTTAATGTAACAACCAATCAACTAACAAGAAGTACTAGAAAAACTGAGGTGTTCTAAAAATTTTGAATGGTAATATATACAGTATATACTGTCAAGCATGCATGCCAGAGGATTGCCCTCTGGGCTCACATAAGGTATGTGGTACCAGCCAGGGATGAAGGGGTGCACTCTCACTAAAAGTCTTGCTTCCTGTTTCCTTCACAGCCTTGAGAAACTGCCTACTGAGAGAAACAGAGCGAAAAGAGCCCCCCTCCTTTCAGTCCATCCAGTATAAAAGCGAGATGCTCTTGGAAGGTGGTGTCTTATTTGGACCTGACCATGCTGGACCAAAAGTCTTTCAGAACGCCACAAGAGAGGTTTAGAAGGCAATTAGCCGATAATTGTCGCATCTTCGAGTGCATGTTTATATACAGTGCATCCGAAAGTATTCACAGCGCATCACTTTTTCCACATTTTCTTATGTTACAGCCTTATTCCAAAATGGATTAAATTCATTTTTTTTTCTCAGAATTCTACACACAACACCCCATAATGACAATGTGAAAAAAGTTTACTTGAGGTTTTTGCAAATTTATTAAAAATAAAAACTGAGAAATCACATGTACACATATATATATATATATATATATATATATATATATATATATATATATATATATATATATATATATATATATATATATATATATATATATATATATATATATATATATATATATATATATATATATATACTTAAGGTTGCTTTTGCCCACCATTCATTTTTTTACTGTTGTATATTAATGCACTGACAAAGAGATGCAATAAAGCAGAAATCAAACAGGGGCAAATACTTTTTCACATAACTGTGTCTCTTTTGATTTGATAGGATCTGCACATGTTTTACATTTTTTGACTATATCTAAACATGGATAGTTAATATAAATAAAGAAGAGTAGTAGTCCTAACACAGATGCTTGGGGAACCACACTGATATCACCCTAGCCTCACCCATTATTTATACTCATTGTTTCCTGTCCATTAACTTGCTTGAAATCCAATTACCTACAGTGTCTTACCACAAATGAATATTGCTAATTGGCAACTTTACTAATGACTATACTGCCTCCAACAATCAGCAGTTATTGTGCTACGAAGAATGAGGTTTGCATGCTAAATACACTGGAGAATGCAGAGGTTCCACTGCAATGCAGGCACCATCTCAAAGGTCTGTTGAATCACCGGTAGAGTTTATAAACCAAAGAAATGTTAGTAAAGGCATTCTGAAAGGAAAATTACTCTCCTGTGGAAAAACTGACCTTACACATGTGACATTAACTTATGCACATTTAATGCCAGAAACAGGCAAAATGTCTTGATAGAATTAAGGTGTAATGATAAATTTCTAAAATCAACAGTGAGGTAGTTTTCATATATTTGCTGGCTAGGGAGTGTTGACTCATGATTCATTTTAAAAGCCATATAAATACTGTACTACAAAGTATCAGAATAAGTGTATCCATCCATTCATTTTGAAAACCATTTAATCTTATTCAGATTCACAATGGGCTGGAGGCCATCCTGGAAACATCAGGCACATAGTGTGCATTCACAATAGACCTGAAAAAATATGTATCTTGGACATTTTCCAGATTTCAATACCGTACAAATATTTATACTCTACAGCAAAGTATACCATTTTCTATACATTTTATGTCCTTAATAATACAGAAATTCTCCTACTGTAGATTACTTATCACTGTGTTTAATGTAATATGTAGTTACCGAAGTGCTCAGTCAGCAAAAGATATAAATCTGTCAAAATGTTTTCCACAATGAAAACAGAAAGGACTGATGAAACAAAAAATGTCGTCATCATCAGGTGTGCGGGTTAGCAAAAAGATTTTTGTCTCATTTTATGTTTTCATCATGAAACTATTATCATTTGTTTCTATAAAGTGCTAAGACTCATTGTCAGTAAGTTTAGTGCCACTGTTTGAACATTTTATGTAAAAATCTGTCACTATTTCATAACACATATACCTGTTTGCTTCACCTGAACAAAATATCCTATAAAGACAAGAGAAAACATTTTACCGCATAGTAAACAAAAAAAAAACAGAACAGCAGAACAGGCTTCTTTTCTCCTGATAGTAGATCCCAGGAATTCAGGAACCACCTCCAAGCGACTTCCTTCCCCTGCATCTTGCTTGGTACGCTTCCAGCAGGAGATGGCCATTGAGGAACTTCACCTTTCTTTGACTAGTTGTCTTGGCATAGAAGTGTAGGAGTTCTAATCAGAGATCCATACAGCTCTATTAATTTTGTCCAGAAATATGGTACCTGCTTGCCCGCTATAGTCTAACACGGCTTATAAGTTATTGCAGTTTCCCATTATATGCAGAAAGGTTCATTCGTGAATTTCTTACAGATACCACAGAATATTTTAATGCAATATTCACAGGCTGTTATAACTGTGCTGTCTCGGTCTAGTAGTTATTTTATTGTAGGGATAATTACTAGAACTAGATAGTTTACACCCGTTCTTAAGTGTCTGTATGTGCTTCTAGTTAAGTTTAGGGTGAATAATAAAGTCCTTCTCTTAGCTAAATAGCTAAATGGTTTTACACTTTTAACACAACATATTTTTTTAACAATTACATGCTAGTGATGTGTGGGTTTATCCAAAGATATCTGATTAGGTAAGGCAGGTATGAGTTTGACGTATTAAAATTATCATTTTAAAAAATTGTTTTAAATAGTAAGTAAAAAAACTGCAGTGTAGTCTGCTGCTGAGATAGTGTTGTTGCTTTTTGGGAATAAGAGCAAATAATTTTTCCTCTCCAATACAAACTTGCAAAGGCAATTCTTTGCATTCCAACAACACATCCTAGCAGCGTCCACAATTTCAGACCGGCAGTTCTTGCTATAAAATCTACACACGACCAACTGAATCCTAATATAGTGGACTCAGTTTTATTCCTTCACCATGCTGCCAAACACATGCAAAAAATGTGCCAAATTAATGTTAAAATGAAAGCTAATGCAAACCCTGTTTAATTTAATTAGGCTTAAGAATCATCATTTTTAGTTTAAGTTAAAATATTTGTATGTAAAGACGAGTGTCTGTTAATTTTTTTGTCCATGCTTTCTGTTGCTTTGATGGTGTGGTAAAGAAATACCTATTACAGCAGGAATTTCAGACTAAGTTAGTCACATTTGGATTGCTTCTGATATTTCAATAAATGTCAATCAAACTAATGTTCAGAAATTTTTTTAGTGTCATTGCAAATAAAGTTGGTTCATGTTCAGTTCTGGTCCGTAAACTTTTATCATCTTATTTCGGGTCAGGCAGGTGCAGATTCTTTTTCCATAACTACAGATAGCTGCACACAGAAAAGAAATCTAACCCACACTACAGCATCCTCTATAATTCTATGGCGCAAACCTTCTTATAAGTTTAAGATCAAACGATGTGTAACATATACCTGTCAAATGGTCACCTCCCAGGCTCATTCGAGGTAAGCAGTACCACACCAGGACAAGAAGGGAAGCTGTTGCTAATGGTACTGTCTCTTTCTGTTCCCACAGCTCTGAGATGACACCCCATGAAGGTAACTGACTCTGCCCTTTCCTGTCAGAGGACTATAAATTTGAGGCATCTTCTCATCTGGACATAGACACAGCACAGAATGCAGCTCTGCCCCCGACCTGACTGATTAGTAGAGGCACTGCTGCCATACATTTTTGCTTGATTTTGTGCCATTGGGCACTAGTTTCTGTTTAACTGGCACTATTATTAAACTTGGCAACCTGGTAGGCACCCCTACATTTATTTTGGATCTCATGTTAAACCTCACTCTCACTACTGTAAGCAGTGTGGCCTTTAGTTAGATAGATAGATAGATAGATAGATAGATAGATAGATAGATAGATAGATAGATAGATAGATAGATAGATAGATAGATAGATAGATAGATAGATAGATAGATAGTTAAAGAGATCCCAAAGTATGAAATGAACTACCTGTTATTGTTTTGGATGTTTAATCGCTCTTGGTATTTAAATCCAGATTCTTAATTGGAAAAAGGACTTTTTAAGATAATACTGTCAAATTTATCATTGCCAGCAATTACCTACCCTTTACCATAACTCTTCTTCTTGTGTCGTGTTGTGACTGCTATTTGTTTATTTGTTACAAATGAATGTGTGTAATTGTTTTTATTTTACTGCAACCTCATCTTTTTTTGTTACAGACATCACCATTTTGTGCAAGGATGTCTATCCAGGTTTCTAGGTAATGAGAACCAGAGGTTGTATTTAGTGATGTTATTCAAGCGATGATATTTAAACCAAAAGCTCTTAAGAATATTCACTCTCCAAGTCTGACTGCTGCTTGCTACTTGTGCTGTTTAAAGTGTGTCAGGTTTAGAATTCTTTGGCTATAATGTTACAATGGTTTCTTGACTTCTCGTGTTTCAGGTTTTAAATCTGTAATAATAAAAGGCAAAGCCCTGACTGACTGACTGACTAACTGACTGACTGACTGACTGACTGACTGACTCACTGACTCACTCACTCACTCACTCACTGACTCATCACTAATTCTCCAACTTCCCATGTAGGTAGAAGGCTGAAACTTGGCAGGCTTATTCCTTACATCTTACTTACAAAAGTTAAGAAGGTTTCATTTTGAAATTCTACACGTAACGGTCATAACGGTAGATAACGGTCGACAACGTCCACCATGTTGAACTTTCTTATTTATGGCCCCATCTTCACGAAATTTGGTAGGCGGCTTCCCTGTGCTAACCGAAACCGATGTACATACTTATTTCGATGGTATGACGCCACTGTCGGCCGCCATATTGAACTTTCCAACGTCACCAATTTTCAAACTTCCCGTGTAGGTAGAAGGCTGACCCCATCTTCACGAAATTTGGTAGGTGGCTTCCCTGCGCTAACCAAAACAGATGTACGTACTTATTTCGGTGGTATGACGCCATATTGAATTTTCCAAACGTCACTAATTCTCCAACTTCCTGTGTAGGTAGAAGGCTGAAATTTGGCAGGCCCATTCCTTACAGCTTACTACAAAAGTTAAGCAGGTTTCATTTCAAAATTCTATTCTAGCAGTTATTGTGCTATTCTATTCTATGTACGTACTTGTTTCGGTGGTATGATGCCACTGTCGACGGCCATATTGAACTTTTCAACAGTCTTTGTTACTTATGGGCCCATCTTCAAGAAATTTGGTACACGGGTTCTCAACGCTAACTGAATCCTACTTACGTACATATATACGTCCATACCCTGCACCTCGGTCACCGTGTGAGGTGGCGTTGGGTCCCCCATCCCAATGCCTCCCACGTTGTTGGCTGCCTGCCTATATAAGGCCGTCCGTCGCTCTGGTCTCTACATTCCCTTCCTTGCTTCGCCACGGGATTCACGTCTCCCTACTGATAACTACAGCCTTTTTGTTTAATCCACGGCTTCTCCGCTGTTTTATTGTTTGTTTATTACAATTATAGTTATTGTGTAGGTATTTTAGACTTACTTTACATTGCACAGGTACCCATTTCCTTTATCGTTCCAACCCCCATTACCATGTCTATCGAGATGATCACTATCGATCAAAGAACTGTCACTTACCGAGTGTTTTCCATGCGCGGGGATGGCACCTACCTTTTCCATTCTCTTTGTTACATATTGCACGGCCATATCAGGCTCACTCTTGATATCCGGAGGAACATTGTGTCTTATGTATTGAATGACTGGGACAGGTTCAAGGTGTGGACTGATGACGGTACAGGAGATAATTATACTACACAGAAGCACTATAGGAGTGAAATGCTTAAGTCCTTCACCTATGGTTCTGCATGTGAGTTGATGGCTGCCGCTGAATTATTCGGTTGTCGCTTTCAAGTGTACCGAAATGGTAAAAATATTTTACACCTTTCAACAACTGCCAATGCCTCTTAAACATCTTAGATGTTTATAAGACACTGCTATTGTGGGCTGCATCAGGAGTGGGCAGGAGGAGGAGTACAGGAAGCTAATTAAAGACTTTGTTAAATGGTGCGACTCAAACCACTTACATCTTAACACCAGCAAAACCAAGGAGCTGGTGGTGGATTTTAGGAGGCCCAGGCCCCTCATGGACCCTGTGATCATCAGAGGTGACTGTGTGCAGAGGGTGCAGACCTATAAATATCTGGGAGTGCAGCTGGATGACAAATTGGACTGGACTGCCAATACTGATGCTCTGTGTAAGAAAAGTCAGAGCAGACTATACTTTCTGAGAAGGTTGTCATCCTTCAACATCTGCAGTAAGATGCTGCAGATGTTCTACCAGACGGTTGTGGTGAGTGCCCTCTTCTACGCGGTGGTGTGCTGGGTTGGCAGCATAAAGATAAAAGATGCCTCATGCCTGGACAAACTGTTTAAGAAGGCAGGCTCTATTGTAGGAGTAAAGTTGGACAGTTTAACATCTGTGGCAGAGCGACGGGCACTAAGCAAACTCCTGTCAATCGTGAAAAATCCACTGCATCCACTGAACAGTGTCATCTCCAGGCAGAGGAGTAGCTTCAATGACAGACTGAGGAGCTCGTTCCTCCCCCATACTATGCGCGTCTTCAATTCCACCCGGGGGAGTAAATGCTAACATTATGTAATTTAGTTTAATTAAGTTATTGTCTGCTTTTTTTATTTTTTTCATTTTTTCATTTTTATTACTATTTAATTTAATATTGTTTCTTTGTATCAGTATACTGCTGCTGGATTATGTGAATTTCCCCTTGGGAATAATAAAGTATCTATCTATCTATCTATCTATCTATCTATCTATCTATCTATCTATCTATCTATCTATCTATGTATCTAGATTCACAGGTGACAATTTCAGTAGTGGACACTTTGATATTTATGAATGTTTAAACTCTCAAAAGCTGGATGTGATTTTATCGATGAAACCGGTTGTGTGCTTACAACGCTTGACAGATGCCGAATGTCTCTTCAACACAAGTCCTACAAATACTGTCGTCATTGAAACAAACCATGAAACTCAAACCGATTATGACAGCAGCAATCCAAGCTGTGAGATTTGAGACAAGATTACTGTTCACATGGCCAACTGTAAGTTACATGCTCAAGAGTAAGCTCAGTGCACAGCTTGGTCATGTTACAACCGGAGGGCTGAACTGACAACATGGTATACAAAGAGATCCTTAACAAATAATTATTGGCATATTTTCCCACAGTTTAAAAAGGTTTAATTTTCTTCTTAATAAAAATTTTAATGCAGTACTTACAGATATATATATATATATATATATAGATATATATATATATATATATATATATATATATATATATAGATAGATAGATATGAGAACAACACTCATATCAATGACAAAACAATTACATTAACAATCATGTTATGTTATTTTTAAAAATTTTTCCTTTTCTTTTTCATAACTTCTTTAACACACTACTTCTCTGCTGCAAAGTGCGGGTATTCTGCTAGTGTTTATTAAGTTTTCTTACTTGGTTTTCACAAGGTTCACTTATTAACTTATGGTTCATCTTCTGACGCATTTTCTATTTTTATCTCTGCCATTTTCATTGTCATGGCATAACAATACTCTGTCCAAGATGCACTTCCTTCCTCCAGAATAATGCAAATGGAATAATCTGAGCAACATCAGAGTATGTTATGGTTGAACCACAGTTATTAAGTGTGGGTTTCATGAACCCATGGCCCTGTAAGTGTCATAACTTACATACAGTAAATGCTGAAGTCTTCCCAATCAGACTAGGGGATTGACAGTATAACCCATTATCTCTAAAAAGGCTACATGATCAAACGAGCTGTAAAGAACTGGTGCCAGTCACAGTGAAAGCTATCCTTTCAGGAATGAGCAGATTAAATATACTAACACACTGATTAACCACACTAAAATATGAGAATACTGCTTCCAGTTGAGGATTGTTCTTACAAGGTGCAACATCAGACTAACATCCAACAAGGAGCTTTGCTCCAAAATTCGTGATTTGTGTTTAGCTAAGACCTATCATATTTAGCAGACACTTTTCAAAAGAATACACCAGAATTGTGACTTGGTACCTTTATGGGTATGGATCTGTGCTCGTATCTGGAATGCTGATGGTTCAAATCCTATTACAACTTGAAAGGATTCTACTCCATTGGGCCCTTGAGCAAGACCCTTAACCTGAAAATTGCTCTAGGGGCAGTCTATAATGGCTGACCCTTTGCTCTGATTTGTATAGGTTATGCAAAAAGTCAATTTACCCTCGGAGATTAATAGTATTTCATCATCATTAATATAAGGCCACATCAGGCTGAGCAGACATGGTCATGTGAGTGGTATGCATAGAGGGATATACTTACAGATCTGATGATTTATATGCATTCAAAGAGAATCATGAGCATATAAAAAGACAAGTATTATATCTTATTGAGCACAAGCATTGTAAGGGTTAAACTGGAAAAGGCTTATGTATATATTTTTATGTATCTGAGTAAGCTATAAACCACCAATATATTAAAAGTGTAAGATCAGGTATGTGAAAGAGGTGTGGGGAGAGCAAACTGCTCTCTTCCAGATGGTGAATGTAAACTTTAGGCTGGAAGTATTGGTCGTGGACACTGGACCGGTACTAGGGAGGAACAGGGCCTGTCAAGCGAGCATGATATATAGGAAGGGTGCTACACCCAGTAAGTTGGGAAAATATTAGTGGAAAGAGTTGGAGGCTGAATCTGAAGGGAATGGAACGTCGGGAGTCAGATGAGTATGACAAATGTGTTGGGAGATAAGAACTTTAATAAAAGTAAGGTTTGCCCATCACGGGGCATTCTTTTCACTTGATTTAACTCTGGGTGTACACCACACAATAAAGCTTGATTCTGCTGCCATTCCTGCAACTCCATGTGCCTTTCTTGGGAGAGACAGTGCCTCCTGACCCTCTATGAAATACGCCATGAAGGATATGCCAAGGCACAATACTGAGGTCGATTCCAGATTTGCGTGCCGGTATCCCTGTTACTTGATCTCTCACGACGAAGCAGGTATGTGTGGTTGTGGTCAATAGATGATGGCTTTCTTGACTTAGATCTATTTGTCAGCTGTTACACAACTGAGAGGACTAACACAACTATTCTGTGGAAAGCAAAAGAGTCTTTCCATTTAAAAACATGTAATCAGGGAAAAAGAGAATCTCAGAACCTGGACAGGAATCACAGTCATTTAAAGTAATAGGAGATGATCAGTTGCCCTTAATTAGGGTGAAATCAAACGTTGTGTCAGAAATGGATCATGTCAAAGAGCTTAGTTTCAAAGTAAAAGCGAGGTGTATTTCCTTTTGTAGATAAAAGTTCAGACAAGGAACATAAATCCCATTTTTATTACAATAGCATGGATTATATCATTAAACAAACACATACACACAAAGAATACTAAGCAAAAACCAAAGAGTGTGTGATGAGATATCTATGTGACAAGAGAAGAAATAATAGAAATAAAAACTGAAACAAATTAACTGTTCATGCAGCATATAATAGTTATAATAATATAAAACTAAGGACATGAAAGATCTAAGAAGGCACAGAGCAGGATGTGTTCCTAAGGCCTGCTCCTTATGGTGACTGGTACGCTTATATATCCATCCATCCATTATCCAACCGCTAAATCCTAACTACAGGGTCATGGGGGTCTGCTGGAGCCAATCCCAGCCAACACTGGGCGCAAGGCAGGAAACAAAGCCCGGGCAGGGTGCAAGCTCACCGCAGGGCACGCACACACCCACACACCAAGCACACACCAGGGACAATTTAGAATCGCCAATCCACCTAACCTGCATGTCTTTGGACTGTGGGAGGAAACCCACGCAGACACGGGGAGTACGCTTATACAGCACAGGGTAAACAGTTAGAATAACATAACCAGATTAAAAAAATGTAGATATGTACTGTAAGTGATTCACACCACAACATGACTGATAAAAGATGATTTCTGTGTGTCAGCATGAATTTAGGCATCTTAAGGATTATGTGACAAGAGGATTGCCTATATATTATAAAAATTCAAACTAAAAATATGTATAAACATTACTGTAATAGAAAAAGTCAGAGAAATAAAAGCATAAAGTGTTTTAATGAGAGATTCAAATTATTCCATGTAGATGTTGTATTATTAAGACCACAGAAAGCTTGAAGGGTAGGACAATATGAGCAGATATGGAAATGCAGTAGTATAAATCAGAAATGGGAAGCAATCCTTTCAAATGTATTGTTCAGATTTGAAGGTGAAAATAGTGCATCTTCAGATATTTGTGAACATTCACGTTGATGATGCATCACAAGCTGAAAACTGATGATGAATAGCAGGTTGTTGGTGTTGGTGAGCAATGCATCTCAATAACTTGAATGCTGTCGTAATGCTGAATCTCAGATGTTGGTTTAACTGTTGCATACAGGTACTTACATACAGGGATGGTTGTTTTTACATTTTCAATGTGAGTGGCATAGAATTATACAGGTACTTTAATAGACCTCTTTTTACACTTTGTATATGAGTAGCATATTATTTGATATTATCCTGAAATAGACGATAGAGATGAGCCTGATGTGCACCAAATTCGATGTATTTCAGGAACAGCTGCGCTTAAGGGTTTCAGACTTTTACAAACAGCATAAAAAAGTAAGCTGAAGATACCCAGAAGAGAGGCAATAAACATTTGGTAAATGTACATCCAAGTTTGTTAAAATTATTTACTGTCAGATAAACATTTTTGAACACCCTATATTTGAGCAAATTTGGTTAATCTTCAAGCAATGTGCTCATTATAGGTATCCCAAAATTAGTGAATTAAAGTAAGATATAAGCATGTATTAAATGCTTGTGACGTTTTATTCTATTAGTAAAAAAAAACTCTATTTGGAAATGGTCTAGATTTTGATTAAGTATTTATAGCATTCAGCATACAGTATTTGTCTTTCAAATGATGTCACTTGTGTGTCTTTTAGCTGTAATGGCTTATTTGGTTTATTCGCCTTTAAAGATGCATTCATTTATATTTATATTAGGATTTAAAAGCTTGCCAATAAAGTCCTTAAATACAAAGATTTAGGTCTTTGGTGGAACATGAGTAGTTGTCATGGCAGGCTGAATGTTAACACAGTGTTACTGCTGTCAATACTCAAAGGAATTAAAGATTGTCTTATAGAGAAATGGTGAACACACTCAAAGCATCTCTGAGCATTGTCACATGCACAATCAAAAGGCATCCAGAGACTGGGAAGAATTCTGATTGAAAGGGATTTGGTAGACCTAGAACAACAATAAAAATCACACGACTGGTACATAAGGGTGTCTAGCTTGTGTAACATAAGGCTGACAACACCAGAATGTCAAGGTACGCTAGAATGAAATTCAGCAAATGAAAGTATCCCCAAGAACAGGCCTGGGAACACTTTGGGAAGCAATGGTTACGAGTTGGGTAACAGCTGAGAAACCTTTATTAAGGTAACCAGGCAGGGGTAAGAGGTTATGGAATAACTGGACTGCTGCTGAATGGAGAAAGGTATTTTAGATGGATGAATCCAAGTTTGAGGTTTTCGCGTCATCATAAACTGTTCATGTATGTGATCAACATGGTAAGAAAATGAATTTATAGTGTGTAAAAGTGACGATTAAGCATGGAGATGGTAGCATTATGGTTTGGGGTGTTTCGTTGGCTCTAGAGTTGGTGACTAAAGTGGCTACCACTTTATTCTCCCTCTTGGTGTTAAGCTTATTAGTCAGCCTTTTGTGCTACCCTAAGGTAATGGCCCTAACCATACATCCAACGTTGGTCAGAATGAATTGAAAAAAAAGAAGGAAGACAAAGGAAAGTTGAAAGTGATGGCTGCACAATATCAAAACCTTAACTCCACGGAGTTGATTTAGGATGAAATGAGTAAAAAAGTTAAGGCTTAACAAGCAACTAGTGCAGATTGGTAACCAGAGTTAAAATATAGCTATGTGGTACCGTAATCTGAATGTCGATGATTAGAGCAGTTCCCCTGTTCCAATTTAACAGAAGTATGTAGTAGGTCAGGCAGTTAAGATACGAATGGGTAGAATGGAGCCTAATCCATATATAGCATGGTCAGGGGAACACGCAGGTGGTTCACTGAATGTGTTAAACTAGTATAAGAGAGCCTAATCCATATACAGTGCTGGCCAGTAGAAAGTGGGAGTAATAAAGCCTTTCGCAGCCTCATGGAGCCAAGTCTGAAAATGGACAGATAAAAGTCATCCTATCCACACTGGACATGGACACCTGCAAAGATGGCTAAACAAATTGTCAAAGACCCCACTGAAGAACAGTAAGGCAATTGTATTATTCCGTGGCTTTTCTTTGCTATATGTATGTATATATTTATTATACACTGTACATAAGCATTTAAAAGAAAGTCATATAAATCCTTTCTTTTATTTCATATTTCTCTTGTCCTGATATCTCTGCAGTGGTTACCGGAATGAGCAAGCTGCAATTCTCAAAGAACATATTCCCAGGGAGCATGTACCCCTGTTGTATATAAGATAAATAACAGTAAGAATACATTTTATTTATATTGTACTTTCCCATGCTCATGACCATTTGTGGGCACTTCTCCAGCACTACTGGGGAGAACTCTCAGAAAAATACAATGGCTGATTGAAAAGTAATGTTTCTCCCTGTTTCTCTTTCAGGCAGGATGACATGGGAATGGTGTGCAGCTGTTTGTGAATGGCATACATCAAGCCCTAGTACTCTGAGTCGATAGTTAATACAGTACAATGTCTAGAGATGGTTCAGCTGTAATCACTGTAAAATGTGGCCAATCTGATGCGTTAAAGGTTTAGTCTGTTGTTTTATTACCTAGATAGTGTTTCTCCTTAAGTGATTGTCTTTCTGCCCTTCTTTTAATTTGTTATGTGATTATTGTAGTGTGCAAGGTGATGTAAAAAAAAAACATAAGAAACTCCAAATGTTAAAAAAACAGGGAGTGACTCCTTCAAATTCTAAATTGTCCCTAGTGTGTGCTTGGTGTGTGTGTTTGTGTGTGTCCTGCGGTGGGCTGGCCCCCTGCCTGGGGTTTGTTTCCTGCCTTGTGCCCTGTGTTGGCTGGGATTGGCTCCAGCAGACCCCCCGTGACCCTGTAGTTAGGATATACCGTGTTGGATAATGGATGGATGGATTCCTTCAAGATTTTATAAAATCTTTCCTGTAATGTAAAGTAGCGTAATCAGAGTTTAGTTGAGTTCCTTTTAATGGTATGAACGTCGTAGTTTTTGTATGATTTTTACTACATTTTTGAGTCTTTCAGCAAAATATTAACATACTGTACAACACTTCACTTGACAATAAAAAACAAAAAATGACAAGGGTAAGAAAAGAGACATGCATGTTTCTGTGACTGTCCCCGTTTCTGAATGGCCATTTGGCTGTAAGTGTTGCTCACCACAAATATTAATAAGCAGCATTGAGTGGCCAGTGAAATTTTGTTTTTAACTCTTTGAGGGCTGAATATTTTTTCCAAAAAAACTCAGTTTTCTGAAAAGCACACAAAGCAATGGTATCACACATAAATCAACATAAAACGTGTTTTACGCCGTGCCATGGCTGCTGTTGGCATCTGTTCGGGGTCTCTGGCAGGTGCGGAGGTAACTCGATGACCAGCAGCAATCCACATTGGGACAGCTGCCTTCGCATAGCAGTAGCAGTTGCAGTGTGATGCAATCTGGTTTGTACCTCTTGTCATTGTAAGTGGCAGTCCTCAAAGGTGAACGCTGGCGTAGGCGCATCAGCTACATGAACATGTTCAGCACCTTGATCCGGCCCTCCCTTTCTTTTTCGATCCACAGATCACTTGCATCAAAATCCGACAACTCAGAGTCTGATTCAGCGATACAATACGCAAAATGTCGTCCACAGAGTATTTTACTTTGCATGTTCGCTTTGCTCTTTCACCAGATGTCGATGCCTTTTTAGAGGGTGTTTGCTCTTCGCTACTCATGCACGTGCAGGAAATCTTGGTCAAATCAAAAACAAAGAGAGTTGAACTAAAACATAATGGCGAGTTTTGTCACAGTTTACACCTCATTACCATCCCCTACCCCTGAATTTCGACAAAAATCGACATCTGCCCTGAATGAGTTGAAGTTGGTATTTCAAGGTCCAGCAAGAGGAAAAGCCAGTTTTGACCTGCATGGATGAAAAAGTGTACACTTCTGGCACCCCAGAAAGCCAGAATAAGCGCAAAGGAAGCCAAAATTACTACCAAATTTTAAAAAGGAGAGGTAAAATACAAGACATACAATAATTGAGGAAAAAAACACCTCTAGCCCTAATGTACTTTCACAATTACTCACAGGGTGCCTGGGCTCAAGCCTACCCCAATGCTTTACACAACTGTCTTCTTTTATGTCTCCATACTTCACCACAGACCTCTCCACTCACCTACCAGCCTCAGGATCGCAGGAGGCCCAGCCAGAAGGGTCTTATAAGCCCCACTCAAGGACCATCTCCAAAACTACTTCTGGGGTTAGGATCAACCCCTGGAACTCCTAGGGTACCCATCAGGTTGTCAGCAATCTGTATTTCCAGCACACACTTAAAGGGGATCGGTCATGTTTTTATTATCTTTTAATGATGAAAAGAACTTGAAGGTACGTTGCAAAAAATCGTGCTGCGAAGTGATGCAGTCATTTTCATATAAATCTCCAACTGGTAGCTTTCTAATGAATTAATAAATGTCCGCCATAGCCCTAATCATACCTGTATGTGCTGGCTCTCCACCGAAAATCCTGGTATGCTCATAGAAAAGCTATAAAAACAGCCAAGGGACAATACAGGAAAAAGGTGGAATCCTGCTTCAGTGGCTCAAAAACCATGCACATGTGGAGTGGGCTAAAGATCATTTACAGGCTACAAGGAAAAAAGCTGCAATGTGGGGAGTGACTGTTTCTCTCCCCAAGGAGTTGAAAACCTTCTGTACCAACTTTGAGAACTACACCAAGTTGAAATATCTGTGAGAAGGGTACAATTGCCCTTTTGAAATATCTTGGGTAGAAATGTGTACATAGTTAAAAAAGTAAACATACAAAAAGCTCCTGTAATGGACAATACCCCAGGCCGTGCTCTCAAAGCATGCACCCACAAACTTGCAGATGTCTTTACAGACATCTTTAACCTTTGCCTGTTCCTGTCTGTAGTCCCCACATGTTTTAGGAAGACCACCATCATCCCTGTCCCAAAGAAACAAAATATGAGCTGTCTTAATAACTATTGGCCACTAGCAATCACCTCCATTGTCATGAAGTCCTATGGTTAAAGATCACATTACACCCCTATTACCTGCTACACTTGATCCACTTCAGTTCACCTATAGGCCAGACAGATCTGCAGATGATGTGATAGCATTTGCGCAGTGTACATCCCTCTCCCACCTGGACCAGAAAAACACGTACGTATGGATGCCGCTTTCAACTCCATAATTCCATGCAGGTTGGTTATGAAGCTACGTGATCTGCACATCAGTACATCCCTGTGCAACTGAATCCTGGACTTACTGTCAGGCAGACCACAAATCGTAACGACTGGCAATGTCACTTCCTCAACACCAGAGTCCCCCAGGAACGTGTGCTCAGCCCCATGTGATATACCCTTTATCACCCATGACTGCAGGGCCACAAAATGCTCCTGTACTAAAATTAAATTTGCAGATGACACAACCATTATCGGCTGCTTATCAGATGGAAATGAGTCTGCCTGTAGAGAAGAGGTGAGAGCCCTGACATCATGGTTTCGAGACAACAACCTGCTGCTCCACCAAGACTAAGGAGCTCATCGTGGACTATAGGAGAGTGAGGGGTGGTGGGCACACCCCCATTCACATAGAAGGAATAGAGGTGAAGAGAGTCAATTATTTCAGATTCATGGAGATCAGTATGAGCGAGGATCTAAGCTGGTCACACCATACATGTGTGATCATGAAAGCAGAAGTGGCTCTTCTTTCTACAACAGCTGAGGAGATTTGACTCCAAAAATCTCACCAATTTCTACTGCTGTACCATCAAGAGTATTCTGTTTGGTTGTATCACAACCTGGTATGGAAGCAGTAATGCTCTGGACCGCCAAGCTCTACAGAGGGTTGTCAGATCGGCTCAATGCATCAACCAGACTGAGCTGCCAGTCATCCAGGACCCCTGCGGAAAGTCTCCAAGAGGAAGACACAACAGATCCTGTCTCATCCCAGCCACAGAATCTTCACACTCCTGCCATTTGGTAGGCGGTACAGGTGCATCCAGACCCACACCAGCAGGTTCAGAGACAGAGTCTACCCACAAGCCATCAGGCTACTGAACTGCTGAAAACTGACTCACTTTGACAACAACATTCATTTTAAAAATACTTTTAGACTTACCTTCTGTACAAGCTGGAACGCACTGCACTCCCTTGCTCTATCCATTCTGCAACCTGCTGAATTCGAACACAGGGTCACGAGGGTCTGCTGGAGCCAATCCCAGCCAACACAGGGCACAAGGCAGGAACCAATCCTGGGCAGGGTGCCAACCTACCGCAGGACACACACAAACACACCCACACACACTAGGGCCAATTTAGAATTGCCACTCCACCTAACTGGTATGTCTTTGGACTGTGGGAGGAAACTGGAGCGCCCGGAGGAAACCCACGAAGACACGGGGAGAACGTGTAAACTCCCGGGTCTCCTAACTGTGAGGCAGCAGCGCTACCACTGCGCCACCGTGCCACCCTCCCTTGCTCTACAGACATTCAATATTTTACTATGCACCTTACTATTTTATTCGTAATTATTTTTTTTTACTAATGTTATTTTACTTGACAATTTAAGGGGGCTCTGAGTCCAAGAATTACATTACTGGTAATGAGGTTCCATTGTTATCTGTATATGACAATAAACTTGAAACACAGCCACAGGGCACGCCATTGAAACATTTAGTCTTCCATCCCTCAACGTTTTTTTTTTATTTGCCTGGTGCTTATTCATAGCTGCTATTGTAAAACATTCCAGACAGAATTTATACAGCAAAGTTGACTGGCTGACTCATTCATCAAAAAAAAAAAAAAAATCTTTTCCCTTTGAGTTAAAAAGCTGAAATTTGACAGGATGGTACATCTAGGGCAGTAGGTATCTGCTCAGAAAGGATATATTGACATATCAATATATAGGGAAAAAGAACACCCCTACAATTGAAAAATAAAATACACTAAAATCTCAAAAATACTTTTACAAATTTGATTGAAATTCAGTGACATTATAGAAAAAATATTAGCTGACTTGTTTTTTTCTTTGTCAATATTTGTCAATAATGCTGGAAGTTTTCTTTCTTTTAGCCAGATGTTGCACGTTTTGAGAACTATCCTCATCTGGAAGCAGTAATCTTGTATATTAGTAAGTTATGGGCCATTGATATTATATTGTTTTATTTTTTTGGTTACTGAACAGAAAACACCAATGAATACATGTAGTATATGCAGATGCTGAAATAAATAAGGTAGTCTATGATGATCATCTAATTCTTTAGAAGCAATATGTTGAGATGCTCTCATTGCTTATCTTGTGTAGACTTACTGTGTGCAAGATGTGTAGAGTGGACGATTGGATGAAAGTGCCTAGCAGTGAATAACCGAGTGCGTCTCTTTGTCTAACCGCAGGGTCTAACCCAAAGAACATATGCTTGGTGAGAATTTAGCTCCAGGCTAAATCAATTTGATGGCCCCCAGTAAAGTGGCATAGTGCTTAGTATTTATAATCATAAAGGCAATACTTTAAACTTTTCAGCTGAGAGATATCAGATGATAGGCATTTAGCCTGATGTCAAGCTGAATAGGACTGCAGTGCATGCTGGGAAAGTTTGAGTTTGAAGTGGGATTCTAGAGTGTTGTGCCTAGTTAGGTTTGAGTCCCAGTGAAATAAGCTTGAAGAATGTGACAAGTAGGTGGAAAGTTGCTAATTGACAATATCAAAGATTTTCTTCTCTCTCTCTCTGTCTTTAGATTGAGAATATATACCCTGTAACTGGAACCATCTGGGTGTTCAGCTGCGTCTTGCCATTGCTGATGGGGCTGCATGAAGTCTTAACCCACCCAGGTTGTATGTGCTTATGTATCAGTTCTTGTATTTGGTGTAACTGGGTTTGAAGCAAATAAATGTAGTTTATGGGTCAAACTGAGCCAGTGTCTCTGTCTGCCCGTTACTAGAAGTTGGACTGTTCATACCATGCCTAAGTGCAGCTCACTTAGGGCACAATGGGGCACCTTTGTGAATCATTCAATTTGTGGTAAACTGGGTTGAAGTAAATATGGCTCCAGTCAGTGAAGCAGCCTGCCATTAAAGGTCCCTAGAATTGAATGGCTGAATACACAGATTGCAGCACAGACAGTAAGGCAAATAAGACGTTACAAGTAACAGTAGTATTGCCTGTTTAAACATTTCCTCCTATCCCCCATCTAGAAAATGCCCTAAGAGATTAGTTGGTACCTTTCATGTTTGGTGCATGTCTCAGGTGATCTGATAACATGATAAAATGTAATTCACATTTTCAGGGACCAGTGTAAGTCCCCCATTAGTCACCTTTGCATCTGCACAGCCTTTTACGTTTTCTCCAGTTACTCCGGTTTCCTTCGATACCCCAAAGATATACACATTATAGGAGGTTCATTGGCATGAATGTGCACAAAGTGTGGGCTACAGTGGCTCACACCTCTCACCCTTTAAACTCACTGGCTCAAGAGCCCTTATCTAGCATTAGAACAGGAGCTCCCAACTGGAGTTGCAAGATGGCATTTCAGGGGGTGTGACAAAGAGGAATGCTGTGTGGTGATTAGGCAAAATTGAGTGAGGTGCGTTTTCTGACATAACTGTAGTTCAATAGGTGTCTTGCAATGTGCCGTTATTTGTAGGTCATTCATTAGTGCTGCTGGTCTATGATATGAAAAGAATCAAACATTACATGTGCAACTGTTGCCTGTGAAAGAGTCACAGAAATGTGTGTTCTCGCAAGTTCCTTGCTGTGGGTGGAGTGTTCATAAAGGTAAATAAGTTCGTTTTAAGAGAATGGAATTTGGACCTTGCATTGATCCATTGAGTGCAAGGTCTAGTATTGATTTTTGTGCAAGCCCTGACAATAATTTAGTGAAACATTTTACATTTGATGGACATTTTTGTCCCTAGGAGGATTCAAGAGTGACTGAATTGGATGGAACACCCGCTGCTTACACTCAGCCCATTTCTCCTGCTGGCGGTCTTGGGAGTAGCGCAGCAACTTTAACTATGCACAACATCTGTTTTTGAGCTGCAGTGCAGGAGTTACAGGCGGACAAAACTCATTGAGTGTGTTTTATTTCTTAAGAGGTGTACAGACACCTATTGCTTCATGGGGTTCTCCAACCCCTCAAACCCTTCGATCATTGATCGTGTGTCATTTTCTCATGGTGCTTTATGCTTTATGGGATACCCCCAACCCCCTGGGTATATACTGTAAATTTACCACACCAATGTCCTGGGCAGTGCTGCTCCATTTTCTCTTATTAACTGGGGAGCCTATCAGTTGCCCTGTTGGTTGTGATGATCTATGTCATATCTAGGTGTCATCCTGCTTTGGAGACGCTAGAGAGAAAGATCTACGACATGTTGTTCTGGTGGCAACAGTGGGCAATTCCCTGAACCTCCTAGATGATGTATTCACTATTTGAAGAACCCTATACAGTATAAACAGTGTTCACCTTACCATGGACATGTCTGTGTGTGCCAATTATGAAAAACACTTTATGGGGTAATGATCCGCTCTTGATTCATAAAGAATAAGCACCTTCTACTTACCAGAGACAAAAGACATGCAGATTTAAGGAGTGATATCCGGCAGACCAAGGAATCCCAGACACAGATGGTCAAAAACACATTATCCAGCTAGTTTCACATTTTTTGCAATGGTTCAAAAATACAATGGATAAATGGAAAGTCCATAAGCAGACACAGCACACTCAAAAAACAGCCAAGGAGAACGTCTCTCAACTCCAGTGAATATAAAAGAACCATGAAGTGCAATAAATGCCCAGCTCAGTACAAACTGAAATGAAACATGTTCCTAAGTTTAGGGTATAGGGCACAAGATGTGTCACCATTTAGAGCAGTCAGAGTGAATTCCTTCCTTCCTTGTAAGGGCAAGTTTTCAAGGATTAATGTCAGCATTTTTAAATCAAACACCTACTCAAAGTCTATTATGGACATTTCATTTGTTACTGCATTGTTTAACTTGAGTCATACAGTAAATGGACTAAAATGCATCCAGGCGGTGGTTGGCATACAAAATTAAAAGAATTATGCACAAACATATATACATTGCACAATTATTTTAGAAAGTGTGAACAAAATTTGCACTTGATTTTTTTTATTTTTTTTTATTTTACAATAGTGAATAGGATGGTACGCAAGTATATAAATTTGACAAATTCACTTTATAGAAAAACATGTATGGGCTTAATAACCAAGTTCTTAAAGATAATACTGTGAGAACACGTTTTCCAATTTTTTTAATACATTAGCGCACAATATTAACCAGCTGTCTGTTAGATATAGATGATGTTAGAACAGCAGTACAAAAACATAAAATTAGTGTTGGCAGCATTTACACAAGACAACAAACAGAACTGCTGGGCGGTTTAAAGTTGTTAAAAAGTGGCACAAAGCAGCTTAGATTATAAAAATATATGTGGTATTTAAAGTATTGACTCAGTCGATGCACTTATCAATAATTGTCTGAAGCATTCTACAAAAATCGGCCCCAATCTGTGGACTTTGGATATTAAAAATAGATTACATTAAGAATTTGGCATCAGCCCTGCACACTTAGGCCTGCCTGATTTTGGAGGGTGTATAGTTTTTGTCGACGGTTTCATCCTGTAAAAACATATGAAGACAACGTTCATTTTGTGCCAAAGGGTGTCCAGCAACTCTGGAAGGAAAGAAAAAAATTATCAGAAACAATAACTATAGCAATATATCTTTCAATAGGTAAACACAAACGTATATACAGTATATTGCTCCATTCATTTTTAAACCTGCTTGTCCTGAGTAGGGTTGCAGAGAAGTTTTAGTCTGTCCCAGCAATACATATTACATACATAAATTCACATGTGTGTATAAAATATCTATTTTTCTATCTATTTATTCATTATTCCACCTCAGGGAGTCCAAACTTACCTTGGCAACACCGTGCACAGCCAGGATATACTTGTATACAAAGGGCCAGTTCACAGTCTGCACTTGACATACCCAACTGTGAACTTGCTCATGAAAACAGTATACACATTACATTAAATAAAAATAAAAATCACTGATGCAGTAAAAAGTAACAAATAATTTGTTATGCATTTCAAAATCTGAATTGATATCTTGAGAGACGGACAGAACAATCCAGTTTTGTTTCCCAAACATCTCGTTGTGGCTCCCCAACTAATCTATGCCTCTGTTAAATTGGATAACAGCACACCTGATTCAAGTCAGCGAAGTTGAGATTAGCAGAGGCAGGTGCACTAGTGGCACAGTTTAATAAATAAATGGGTGTACTGGATGGTAACTGCAGATACTGAGGTACCTCGAGGAGAGGTGGGGAACGTCTAAGCTAACACACATAAAATCACTGCTTTGTAATAAGAAGGCTACGTTCAGCAAGCAAAAGGACAGCAAAATGAAATTTCAAGATGTTATGTTCAAGCTGTCATAACGAAATTTGAAGAAAGTGGGCAAAGGAAAGATAAAATTCAGTGAAGATCCAAAACGTTTCCTGTAACAGGACAGTGACTACTTTATTTGGTTGACAAGCAAAAGCAGCTTTTTTTTTTTTTTTTTACAGAAGCTCAAGAAATATTACAACAAACAACAATCCCCCACTCTTAAGCACATACAAGAATTACGAAAACGAAGAAAAAATTTCTGACTTGGCTAAAGTGGCAGTCCACCTAAAGAGTACTTAAAGGTCACTTGCTTAAAGGACAGAAGAAAATCCAATGAAGTGCTTGCTCAGCAAGTGGCACCAAAGTACATGCTTCAACCATGAAGGGTCCTGAAGATGTGAGACTTGAAATTCAGTGTTTTTGAAAGTTTAAATATTTAATTGTATTAATTGTCTTCCAAAACTGTACATTGCAGGAATAAACAAAAGCAAATTCATTAGCACCGTGGGGGTTTAGAATGGAGGTCGTGGTTTCCCTAAATGGAGCTGCATGCTAGAACCCTCGTTTTAGGCAGGATGTAGAGTTACTGATATATACTACTAGTTCTCTTATGAAAAGATTAGTATTCACAAGGAGGGGGAGAAAGAAAAAATTACCGATCAAGGACAAGCTTTTCTTGAAAGGAATTCTTTTCAGTTTATTGTTTTGAATTATATCCAAGTGACAATTACATAGCACATAAAACAACATCTGGCAAACTGTAATTTAAGCTGCAACTGACAGAGACAGGTCAGCAATTTCAAACTCTTTTCTTTTGGATTTCACATTTTATAAATGGGAATCATTACAGGTGCTTAAATAGCCACAAATCATTTTCATAAGTTTTTTTTTTTTCCTTTAATCACTTGTGGTATTTAAGGAAGGGCTTGAGGTTTATTAACAACTTAAAAATGATTACAGATTGACAATTGATTTGCTACCACCTCCACTTTTTATAATTGTATTACTTCTGTCAAAAGCCAGTGGAAATAAAGATGGTTAGGTAGAATTAGATCACATTAACATCTGCGTGAAGGTGAACTACTGATCTTGGATTGCATCCTAAATAAATGTAGCAATAGCAAAATTATAGCTTCTTAGGTTGTGGCACATTGTTGGAGATCCATTTAAATTTTTATGAAACGCGGTTAGCAAAATATATATATAAATAAAACCAGTATAACTGTATTAAAAAAGCAAACCCTTAGCCATCAAGTAACAGACATTTCACAGTTCTTTTTTGGTAGACATTAACATAAAAAATGGCCAGTTAGGCAGAAAATCACAACCCCTTGTAGAGCCACTATATTTTCTTCAAATCAATCAACTATTTAAATTAAACTAATAATGTTTGCTGCATTCCTTATAGGTTACACTTTATAGTTAAGTGAGTAAAATGCAAACAAGACCAAAATGCAAACAAGACCTATGAACAGAAATAAAACTTACTGAAATGTATGTGCGAGTTAAAATAAAAATGAAAAACAGTCAAGACCTCAGCTTTTCAAATCTTGAAAAACACAATTAAAATGTTGGTGAATGTCCTAGCATTAAAAATATTCTTGTTCTTCATCTTTGGCCTTGTCTATATGGGAATTTGAAGTCTCGCTCAACTTTGGTTTCTTTCAACACCCCAGAGGCATATATGTTAGGTTAACTGGCCACTTTGCAGTACACTGGACTGGTGTGAAGGGTGTGTGTGTATGAGCGGCCCCTCTGATGGTCTGACATACCAGCCATCAGTGGTTCTGCCTGGTATCCAGAGCTACCAGGACAGACTTTCTCCCAAACAGCCCTGGCCTGGAATAAGTGGGTTTAGAAAATTACTGAATTGCTTTATTATGTAGCACTTCTGCATTCTAATAAACAACTCTGGCTTCTGTGCACAGCTACTAGAAATGTAATTTATGTCTAATGCAGGATTTTCAACAGACGGTACAACTGGACTTGCCAGGGTTCTTGCATATGTAGAAGTAATGGAACAGGAAAGGCACAGTACAGAAAATACAAAGATCCTTTAAAAATGACCATTATAATTTATATAAAAATACCAGCGGTGAATGCTGTAACTAGAAAAAAACAATTCTTCAACACAGGCAAAAAATCAAAAAAGAAAATTACTTATTTTGAGCAATTTGAGCACTGCTGCCATCATAACACCATAGACCAACGTTTAAAGAGTCATTATTGTCACATGTATAGAGTACAATGAAATTCTTACGTGCATGTGCTAACCATTATGCAACATGTCGTTACTCTCTGGCTCCATGATTAGTGAGTATAACTATATTACCTTGAAACATCCGTCTACCATACTGTAAATAACTATCTCACTTCAAAACGTATGTTTTTCTTACTTATACTTTGTCGTATCGCTGTCTAAAGCATTTAAATTTTGATAAGCATCAATTTTACCCTTTTAAAATTACTTCTGTACTAATTATTCACGGTATAGATTCTGCAGCCTGAATTACGAATGCACTTCAGCTTCACCACGGCTAGGTTTGAGCTCTGATTTCCTCTCAACTCACGGGTGTTAATAATGGCAAGTTCAGAGCCTTCACCAACATACTTAATTGACCAAGAGGGCAGCAGGAGTGGAGTCTGCAATTACTTTGTCTTTGTAGCAAATGGGCACAGAAAACCACAAGGTTAAATGCAAGCCTGTATGCAAGATTTGCTGCCATAAAATATTAACTAAAGGGGCTACTTCGACTAATTTAGTCCCATATGGAACCCTAGGTGGCGGAGCCCCTCAGTGTACAGGGCATGTTCCCCTTAACATACCTAAATAGCATCTTTTGGATGTCAGCGCCCCAGAAGGCTGTCTGTATCACTTAATGGGTTGACCAACTCTGCTTAAAAGACCATCATGCAAGTCAATACAATGAAATTTAAGAGGTATCTTATCTCTAAGTTACAGAAACATTAAGAAGTATAAACCTGTAAATTATTGCATTTCATGAAGGGATGTGACGTTAATTTTTTTTCTGCAGTTTAAAATGTTTTGTAGTCAGTTAAACATTTCATGCTTTAAGACAGGGTCAGCATTTATTTTTGCTGTCAGGCCAGCTTTATTCTATGCTGTTAATTCAGGGGCAGCAGTCTTTAGCACTGGGGCTCCTTCGCTCCCTCGGATTTTAAACTGTCACCACAAAGTGTGCTGCTTTAGAACATTACTTTCTTTTATAATGTGCAATTTTAAAATTATATTTCATCACATTTACTTTATAATGTAAGGTGCTATAGGTTTTCAGTGCTCAACTGCATAAACACTGGTGCGACTCCTCCAAGTGCTCATACACTTCCAGCTATGCTTCAAAGCGTCAAGTTAGTACGTCAGGGCTCATGAAGCCCAGCAGAAGTACGCAGTGGCCTCACAGAAAAATACAATGACATACTATTTTTTTCTTGCAAAAAATGTAGAAATTACAAAAACATCATAGTTTATTTACACAAAAATGCAATCTGCAATGTTTGCATGGATGAAAAGCCTTTAAGTATGCTGGTAGTCTGTTTGAATGTTACTTTTCTGAACAACCAGACCACACTAATGCTCTTTTTACATAAATGCATATTTAATATTTGCTTTAATATGTTTATCTATGCTGTTTACAAAAGACTGCAATACTTACACAATTGACATTTAATGACATTTATAACATTCCATAAGGCAGAGTGGTGGGTCCAAGGCTAGTAATCTGCACAGGTTGCTGGTTCGAATCCCTTTAATGGCAGAAGTAACTGTACTCCGTTGGGCCCTTAACCTAAAATTGCTTCGTCCTGGGAATGATGTTAACCTGAATCCGGCCCTGCAACTTACAAGGAAAACTTGGGGGTTGGTTGCATGACTGGCACTCCAGCCACCGTAAAAAAAACCTCAAACTGTTCCACTGTGATGATGAGGTGTCACCTGCTATATTCGGGTCCCAATCCAGGTGGTTCATTGTTTGGTGGGTGTGGTAACGCACTATCAGCTCATGCTCCCAACCTCCACTCTCGTAGCATTCCACTGTACTACCTTGGTAACAGTATTTGTTTTCATCAATCCAAAGAAACTATTGATTGGATTTAAACTTCTTTACTTTTTATTGTTTACTCAACTTTATTCTTACCTTTTACAAAATATTGCACTCCTTGAAGTATTTACATTTAATGACTAAAATTTCTAACATTATTTTTATTGAATTACTTTATACAGTATACTGTATTGCGTATCGAAAATGGTATCAAAGTTGAATAACTTTCCTTAGTATCACATTGAAGTTTGAAATTTTGGTATTGTGACAATCCTGATTTACACTGCAGTTTCAAAAAATGTGCCAGTAATGTAGAGGGACTCATATTTCTTTGTATCAAGTGTCATCCACTTGTCTCTTTGTTCTCTCATTGAGAAGTTTTGAGATGTCTGTATCTTTGCACTTCAGTCATTACGCTCTCACCATATTGCTATGGTCTGCATCAATAGTGGAAAGTAGTCAATAAAGACTTTCCACATACTCCTGTTTTGTGCATAGATATTTTTTGGTTTCTCTTCTATCCCAAAGATATGCAGGTGAGGTTAACTGGCAACTGTGAGTGTATTGTGTGATGGTTTTATGCATTGTTAGTTCCGGTCTTGCAACTACTTCTATGGGTACTGGCTCTTACTGCTTACAAGCCTATAATAGAGCAGCACTTAACTATTCAAGGATGACTGAACCAGTAAGGCCACAAAATCAAAACAGGAGATGTTCTGGCAAGGTGGCGACTAATGCTTCCAGTTTTTTTCCTCCATCCATACAATTTGTTTAACCTGCTTACCCAGTTCATTGTCATGGGAAGCTGATGCCAATCCTAGAACCATTAGGCACAAGGCATTATAAAACACTGGACATGTATATGCATTACATAAGAACATAAATCATTTGACTAATGAGAGGCAACCTATTAGTCTATCAGGCTCAATTTTTAAACCAATAGCTAAACTTCTCTATTATCTCATTCAGATACTTCTTAAAGGATGTCAAGGTTACTGCTTCAACTACATTGCTCTGTAGTTTGTTCCAGATTTCCACAGCTCTTTCTATAAAGAAGCACTTTCTGGCATCAGTTGAAAATGTCCTTCCCATTGAGCAGGTTATTGTCAGGGGAAACAAATAGGGAAGAATACTAAGGTAACACCAGCACTAATTTCTCTTCCACTTCCTTTCTTAAACTGGAGGAACTGCTACAGGAAGAATCAGGACGTCACTTCTGAATGATCATAGTCCTACCCTATTTAAAGGCCACAATAACTGGATGTCGCCGTTCATTTGAGACCCAGTTGCTGAGGAGGTCAGACCTCTAGCCAGGAACGAATATTGGGTTGCAAAGCCATATCCAGCAATTGTGCTACTTTTTTTTTTTCTTTTTTTCTTTGGATATTGTTTGGACATGAAATGGGGCATCCCATGGGACCTTAGCCCCTTTATGCTTTCTCCTTTTCTTGATTTTGATAGCATACATGCTCACTCAATTTAGAATTGTCAATCTGCCTAATGCACGATTCTGCTGAAGTTCAGTTAACTAACTCTTAGTTGATTTTAGAATATCTGATTGGACACAGCTTGTGAATGTTTTCATTTTGCAATTAAAAATGATAAGTTTTGAAACACCAGTTTCATACTTTCATATTCTGAAAATATACTCATAGATGTAATATTTTGTAGAAAAGGCAATACTATGATAGAAACAAACAGGAGGATTCCTAAAGGGTTGAAGTTCAAAACCCACTCATCCACTTAACATAATGAGACCATTAATAAAGCTCAAAAGTTCACATCCATTGAAGTCAGATAATATTATAAAAAGTTAATACTTAAGTCATTTCTAGATTGCCTTCCTCTTTGAATTTACACTGCTTCAGTATCTTACTTTGAAAAGATCTTCAAAGCAGGACTACTGTATGTATTAAAAATAAAATGCATTTAATTATACAGATAATTGCAAATTGTATATTCCAAAGATGTCACCTTTAGATAGCAGTACAAGATATCTTTAAATACATATTGCTGCACAAGTACCTGTTATTAAGCTTTAAAATATGATCAACAATGCCATTTAACTCCCCAAAATCTGTTTTTTAATTACCCATGTGTCTGCAGTTCTTTCAGCCAATTTATCTAGTTTTAAAGATTAAAATTCAAATGGGCAGCTTTGCCACATTTACACATGAAATGCAGATAATAGCAACGTCTGTAATCACAGCAAATAATTACAATTACAATATAACTTTTATTGTTCATGCAAAAAGGGGAACACCACCTTAGATCAAAAATAAGCACAGGAGCGTACAACATTCTTAAAAGAATTACGTACTGTAATTTCAATTGTAATTAACATAAATTACATATGCAAAATACAACAAATGTAAAACTCAGGTAGACTGCACTGTGCCCTTTCCTCAATTTTAATCATTCTTCAAGTAATTATCAAAAAATTGCATTCTACACGACATGAATGATTATGTGTTTGTTTCTTAACTTATCCAAGTTATAAGCTCTTCTCTTTTGTTTGTGGCTACAAAACAATCTTTTTCATCTCCGTTTAAGTTGCTCTAATTTTAGCTTGTGCTCAGGACTCTTGATTTTATGTTCCCTTCACAGAAGTAAAAACAGTTCTTCTTCCCATCATGCACAGATTTGTGTCACACACACACACATACACACACACTTACTTATTTAGAAATTGCTCCAGCCCTTGTCTCCTTTCTTCAATAAACGAGTCATCAAATATCCCATCGTCACCTCGGAAAGGAAGCTGACGGACAAATGCTTTGCCTGGTAAAGGGGGTACCACAACCTTAAAAAAAAAAATCCAATTACTTAAACACAAGAATTAACATACAGAATGCTCACGAACAAATTAATCTTTTGGTAACCTTTAAGACCTTAAGTCAGGTGTCTTTAATGTCTGTCCTCACAGTACCTGTACCTATTTAGGCTTTTATTCTAGCAGGTTTCCCAATTAGAAGCAAAATACTGTTGCCATCAGAACATACAGTATATTAATTAGTATATTATTCATTCACTTGATGGATAAGATTCAAAATCCCTAACTCCCTCTTTAAACAGCTGCAGTCACAATTTTGAAGTGCTTTTGCTTTTTTAACAAGATGCCTGCAAAACACGGGTAAGAAGAGAACCAACAGGTCATGAGCTAAATTGTCTCTATTTACGTTTTTGCGCATGTGTGTGTGTATGTGTGTTTATTCATTATAAAGTATCTGGTTCTTTAAAACCTCTTGACAGAAAAATAATAAAAAGTGAAAGATTAAGAAGTACTAATGCGCTTTAGTCCTTAAAACATCTGGAAGACATCATACAAAAAGTAAAAATTAACAATACTAAAGATGTCTGACATGATATAATTATAGCAATAACAAGTCGTGGAATTAAACAGAAATGCCCATTAACATCGTCAGTTGGTCAGCAATTAAGAAACTGTTTTAAGAAAAATGATTGTTGCTCTGGTTTGAGAATAGGTTATCTAAATAGAAGAGTTATGTTTGAAATTAGAAAATCCTGATGGGACCATTTAAGGGGCAGACCGGGACCCATTTTCTACTTCTAATGGCTATCTCTAACCCCACAACTGCAGAACCTCAGACTCTCACACTAAAATGTAAATGCACTTTGGGCCATCGGACGCCTAACACACTTACTTGTTTCAAGTGACCACTACAGCAATTCTAAAAAAAAATTCTTATGCTCACTTTTCACAGCATATTAAAATGCAATTAGAACTTGGGAATCTCACATTAATTCTTTTTTTCCATTATAGCTTCTCAAAGTGACAGAAGCTTTGTCTTTAGGTGGGCGAGAGGATGTTTTCTAACACTACATATTGTACATACCTTACTTTCTCTTTCTAATTCATTCCGCAGCCATTCAAAATCACTATATCTTCTTCGAACACGAGATTCTTTCAGCTTAAAAATTGGAAGGTTTGTCTGTGTGAGGAAAAAAAAAAAAGATTCAGCTCTTTACCTCCAAGTTAAAGTATAACATAAGAAGAGAGAGATGCTTGATAATCTGTAGAAGTGTTTCTTACAGCATGGATAAATATTTGCAGTTCCTTGATACTTTGGCCATAATTAAGATTCCCACGCGTTCCCCTGCCAACCTGCCAGGCAGAAAAAGACACTAAATTCTAAATTTCCCCTGACCTGACCAAGATCTAATCTAAATACCAACAGAAAAATATGTACACGTGGACAAAAGAGAAAGGACATACAATTGTTTTTAAAGAAACAGTTATAACAAAACAATGGCACACCACACTGAAAACTTTTTGGCACATCTATCTACTTTATCTGGAAGGAATCAGATACTGTTATCACTTTAAATGCATGAACCTGTTGAAGAAATAACGATTCTAAGCAAAATGTCTTTTATAAATTAGCAGTGTTAACTACTGATGGGCATACCCCGTTGAAGTCAACTCAGATAGTAACTGAGGAATGAAGCTAGTTTTGAGTGGTTTATAATAGTTCAATAGTCTTAAGTGTCCCTGATTACTAGGGATTCATCTGTAAACTATACTGGACTGATTATTGTGGACAAAAGTGTGACCTAAGCTGTTGGGCAACAGTGCATCACCATGCCACAAAAAAACAAAAAGACAAAAGATAGGGAGATAATGACACACAAAAGAAAAAAATAACCACAAACTATAAATAAGTAAAATAAATAAATAATAGCTCTCATAAAGTTCTAAATTTTAGGGCACGAAGAAGGTAGCCTAAACCAATCTTGGTGTCTTGGTGGGCACATGCCAGGACCACATCAGGGAAGTGTGTTAAACATGGTGCCTAGTCAAAATAAACCTTCAGCCTGGTGAAATAAAGATAATGAAAGATTGATTTCTATTTACAACTCATTTTCATATTTTTGATGGAAGGAAAAAAAGCACAAAGCATCTGCATAGATAAATTGGATGCAGATGGCATGTCTCCGCGCAGATACTTTGCACTTCTTTCTTGCATCAAAAATATAGTAAGGTATACTATATGGTATACTGCAATAAATCTTTTCTTATTATTTTCCAGGAACTCTTGTGTTTTCTGGATTCCAGGAGTGGCCAGGCTCCTTTAAGAATTGTTTTCACTAGGCTCCACGCCACATAGCTACTTGTGTATGCACTCCGCTCGTAACCCCTTACCTTATATAGACTTGATGTGGCTCCTGCCACCGGGACTCAAAGATCATTTTGCACTTATCTGTACTATAAACTCCCTATCTGAGCTTCGGAGTACCAACATATACCCAGAGGGCCTATTATGTGAGGGATCATACTTATATACTCAGGGGCCTGTGCTTGTCATTATCTACCTGATCAGTGCTACATACAGAGGAGTATAACATGCATAATCCTGCGGTGAAGACACATCACACAATCAATCTAAGCAGAACAATGAAGTATTTTTATATTCTCCTCATTATGTTGTGCAGATCCGGCTGGCATAGTGACATCACGCATGCGCAAAGCAGATTGGGCAGTGATGCAAGATGTATCCAAAAGACTTGCACTTACAGTATGCATGCATTGAAGCTGACCCTATGGCTGCTACATCCCTGTCACATACAGTAGGTCTCATAAAGCATCATGGGGAGCTGGGAAAAAAAAGATTACTACAGTACATAGATAATTACTGGGAAAATATTCACCAAACAAAGTCATCAACGAACACAGCATATCCTCTGTGAAAAACACTTTGATGAATTTTTCTCATCAACACTAGTGTTAACAGAATTGCCCTTGAACATGTTAACATTTTTCTCATGTGTATAAATTATGCCACTAACAGGCAAGTATACTGTTAGGCACTCAGGCCGAGCAGCAAGGTTCTTGAACTTCTAACTACATGGGTGCCAGCTTGGTCTTTCCCTTCTTCAAAAAGTAATTCTGAACACTTTATCTTTTAAAATATGTATAAAAAAAAAGTTTATGCAAGCAAAACATTTGCCATTATTGCCAAAATTAAATAAGTAACTGCATGCAAAAAAATGTAGTAAATCCATGACTATACTTGACAATCACTATAATTTAGTTTGTGTAGTACTTAGCCGAAGTAATAGTTTGAATAATAATAGTGCTCTACATATCCACAGTAGTTATCAGGAGGCCTGGCAATATGTTGAGAGCAGTTATGGAACATGAACACATGCCCTCTCACTGGAATAGTAGGAGTCACCATTTCCCTTATATGCATATTTTTGGGTTGTGCAGGGAGAACTGGGGTTTCAGGAGGGAACAAGACACTGAAAAATTGTGCAGACTCCACACAGACAGTAGCTAGGCTGGAGTATAATCCTAAAATGAAAGAACTGTGACAACACCATTAACTATTGCTCCAGATACAAAAGACATTTTAACCTCCTTAGCATTACTCCTGGAACAATGAGCCAAAAACGATTCTTTTTTTTTCAACAAGAAAAAATGTCATTATGTGTAACAGAAACATGTAAATACCAAAACATAAACATAAATGCGGCAAGGTACACCCTTCATGTGATATGTTTTGAAACAGTTCCCAATGCAAAGCACATTGTCACAATCAAGACATTTCAAGCATTCTTTTCTTATTTTTTCTGTTGCTTGCACATAAAGTGGGTAGAATGCCAGTGCATGATTTGCATGCTGAATGTGCCTGTTGTTTTATTGTAGGCTGCCACAACTCAAGGCTTAGAGACTTCCACATTTCCCCCAACATAAATATTGACAGTTGCTTCCTTGTGAACAGCATTTAGGGGGCTAATGTCTTTCTTGTCCTTCAAGGTGATCATAATCATTTTTCCATTTTACCACATACTGTACATACTGCATCCTGCTGCAGCATTACATGACTGAAGTCATCAGACATATCACAGTGGTTTGGTCATACAGTGCCATATGAATCAGTTTCACCATACTGTCAACGTCTGATAACCAAATCACTTTGCCAACACTATCGCTTGATACAACTAATGGTTCAGTTTCAGTATTTTTTAAAATTCGCTTTGCAGCTTCTCATTTACATGCCACTGGCTGTTTTGGTTGAAGGCTTTGCCCCATTAATGAATACTGAAGAAGTACCACAGAGTGGCAATATACACAGAAATAATATACATTTTTAAAGCAGTGTTATTTTAATCCAGTAGAAGACAACATCATTTTGTCCCAAGCAGGCATTAACACTTTACACTGAATCTTAAGTCAATCCTGAAACACCATTTTTACACAGGATTCCACGCCCAAGACACACTAGGACAGTGGCCGTTGGGATAAACTAAAACATAAAAACAAAAGGTAAAACATAGATTAATGAGACGAGCAGACGGCCAGCTACAACAGTCAGCACCATCTTGTGTTCACACTCTGGGTTAACATCAAGAAGGTTAAATTCCCACATTGGCTATCCTTTATCGAAATGCATTTCTCATAAGGAGACCCGGTAGTTAATGCTGTTGTTTAAGGATCTTAGGTTCAACTTCAAAGCTTAGTTGTGTCACTGGAGTTTGTATAGCCGTGTACATTTTCTTTCCACATCACAGAGATGGTTATATTAGGTTAACTTGTGACCTTGTATGAGTGAGTATAGCCTTCAATGTACCACTATGCCCTCTAAATTCTGCCTCACCTGAGAAATGTATGCATTACATTAATTTCCTAAGCAAAAAAGAATGAATATACATTTTTAAATATTGCACTTTATGAAAAATATGCTGTTAAGAAAGCAAGGTCAGGGAGAATTATACTGAAGTAGTTTTGCAAACACAGAGATATGATTTGATTCTAAATGTTAAAGAGCATACGCTCCTCTCAATTAGACTAAAAAGAGAAAGAGAGAGAGAGAGGTTATTTGTTTCCAAAGGGAAATTAAAACTTTACAAAAAAAAAAAAAAGACCTTAAGTTATTGTTAAGTTATGATTGTTGTTTTTCTGTAAAAGGTAATTTTTCTTTGTTCAATTTAGTTTGTATATTGCAGTTTGAGAGTAGCTTTCCTTGAAAGCTGCAACAATAAAGTGCATACTGTGATAAATAAAGCATTTTGTGGGGAACAATGATCCGGATTATATAACCAAGAAGACTGCAACCATAGCCAAACGTCCGCTATGACTTTTCAGTCAAGTGGTGCTAGAAGGGCTCATCCTGGTCCAGGACTAACAACCAAGCATAACAAACAACTGTATTGGCCCTGAAACTGTTTCCTTAGCAGCCAAATTTACTTTCATTGTAAGCAAAGATTGTTCTTTGCACTTAGCAGAAATTTAATCTAAAATGCATCATTCAAGAGCACAGCATAAATTCTTTGCTTTGATTCATAATTGAAGGCAATTTTACCCAACGACCAATCCTCCTAAAGTCACATCTATACAACATTACTAAAGTTGTTTTTGTTGTTAAAACATACCTAACAGCATTCTTATCCAGAGAAGGCCATAAAGAAAGGTCCTCCGGAGAAGAAAATTAAACTTCTCAGGGGCTCAGCTTTGGATTACTCTATTATTTCACCTGTTAGCTTTTTACCTGAATTTGCCCTCCCTGGCCTTAAATATCACCAAGTCTTTGTGAGCCTTCAAGGGGGAGAATAAGCCCGTACAATGCTGATCTTTTTTTTCAGGTGAGACTTTACATTTTTAATTCCACCCTCTCGAGTTACAGAACAAGCAGATTAGCACTTTGCTTTTGTTGGCTGTGCAAAGATCAGGCTTGTGAAAAGCGTTCCCTCAGAGTTTGGTTACCTCTCAGCACGGAAGTCTATAAAGTTAATCCCTGAAACAACATATCATGGTTACAGGTAATTGGCTACTGAAGAGGTACTAATCCACTTCAATTTGCCTTAAAATTTCCCTTTACACTAACTTTGCCCATCAATGGAAGAGAACCATACGGTGCAATTAGGTCATTCCTAACAGGCTTAGAGTAGGCATTTTTAAAGAGGGTTCCAACATGTATATAAAATACATCCATGCACTTTCTGAACCCCCTAAATTCATCACAGGTTTGGAAGGAGCTGAAGCCAATTCTGGAAGATACTGTCACAAGACAGAGATTAGCTTGGGGAGGAATGTCAGTCCACCAAAGTGCACATTCAAAAAACACACGCCCACATTCGCTCCCACATTCCCAGTTTAGAGAAGACAACCTAACCTGCATGTCCAAGAGATGTGGGGAATAAACAGAGAAGTCACAGGGAAACCATGCCAGCACTATACAATTTGGGCCTGTGGTGTGAGTCAGGGCTATCCACTGTGTCACTGTACTACCCTACATACAGTGGGTACGGAAAGTATTCAGACCCCCTTTGATTTTTCACTCTTTGTTATATTGCAGCCATTTGCTAAAATCATTTAAATTAATTTTTTCCCTCATTAATGTACACATAGCACCCCATATTGACAGACAAAAAAAAAAGAATTTTTGAAATTGCTGCAGATTTATTAAAAAAGAAAAACTGAAATATCACATGGTCCTAAGTATTCAGACCCTTTGCTCAGTATTTAGTAGAAGCACCCTTTTGAGCTAATACAGCCATGAGTCTTCTTGGGAAAGATGCAACAAGTTTTTCACACCTGGATTTGGGGATCCTCTGCCATTCCTCCTTGCAGATGCTCTCCAGTTCTGTCAGGTTGGATGGTAAACGTTGGTGGACAGCCATTTTTAGGTCTCTCCAGAGATGCTCAATTGGGTTTAAGTCAGGGCTCTGGCTGGGCCATTCAAGAACAGTCACAGAGTTGTTGTGAAGCCACTCCTTCGTTATTTTAGCTGTGTGCTTAAATTCATTGTCTTGTTGGAAGGTAAACCTTCGGCCCTGCCTGAGGTCCTTAGCACTCTGGAGAAGGTTTTTGTTCAGGATATCCTTGTACTTGGTCGCATTCATCTTTCCCTCGATTGCAACCAGTCGTCCTGTTCCTGCAGCTGAAAAACACCCCGACAGTATGATGCTGCCACCACCATGCTTCACTGTGGGGACTGTATTGGACAAGTGATGAGCAGTGGTTGTCTCCACACATACCGCTTAGAATTAAGGCCAAAAAGTTCTATCCTGGTCTCATCAGACTAGAGAATCTTATTTCTCACCATCTCAGAGTCCTTCAGGTGTCTTTTAGCAAACTCCATGCGGGCTGTCATGTGTCTTGCACTGAGGAAAGGCTTCCGACAGGCCACTCTGCCATAAAGCCCTGACTGGTGGAGGGCTGCAGTGATGGTTGACTTTCTACAACTTTCTCCCATCTCCTGACTGCATCTCTGGAGCTCAGCCAAAGTGATCTTTGGGTTCTTCTTTACCTCTCTCCCCAAGGCTCTTCTTCCCCGGTAGCTCAGCTTGGCTGGACGGCCAACTCTAGGAAGGGTTCTGGTCATCCCAAACATCTTCCATTTAAGGATTATGGAGGCCACTGTGCTCTTGGGAACCTTAAGTGCAGCAGAAATTTTTTTGTAACCTTGGCCAGATCTGTGCCTTTTCACAATTCTGTTTCTGAGCTCTTCAGGCAGTTCCTTTGACCTCATGATTCTCATTTGCTCTGACATGCATTGTGAGCTGTAAGGTCTTATATAGAAAGGTGTGTGGCTTTCCTAATCAAGTCCAATCAGAATAATTAAACACAGCTGGACTCAAATGAAGGTGATCTCAAGGATGATCAGAAGAAATGGAAAGCACCTGAGTTAAATATATGAGTGTCACAGCAAAGGGTCTGAATACTTAGGACCATGTGATATTTCAGTTTTTCTTTTTTAATACTTCTGCAACAATTTCAAAAATTCTTTTTTTGTCTCTCAATATGGGGTGCTGTGTGTACATTAATGAGGAAAAAAATTAATTTAAATGATTTTAGCAAATGGCTGCAATATAACAAAGAGTGAAAAATTGAAGGGGGTCTGACTACTTTCCGTACCCACTGTATATATCTCTGGCCGGTCAATAATTTGGTAAGTAGATACTGCAAACATACATCTATTACTCATTTTCTATTATGTAACAAGACCTTACACAAAGGCTTCTTTGGGTTTTCATAACACTTTCAAAACATCAGTAAAGTGTTTAATCATCTCTGCAATGTGACCTACTAACAGGACTTCACTTTGGAGTAGTCTGGGGTGGCTTAACTGAGACACATTTCTCTTGATACTTCATTTTAGTATAAGACCCGTGAATCCTTCATATTTACAAGTGATTTTACCATCACATCAACATGCCACACTGCACATAGATGAATAACTTATTGTCTATTATAAACGTAATGAAGACCAAAAGAACCCTTTGTTAAGGTCTTGTTACATAACAGTAAGTGAGTAATAGAGGCATTTTTGTAGTACCTAAAGTGTTACTAACAATTTTCAGTGTGGAAAGAATTAAGACAAAATAAAAAAAAAAAACTACAATATGTTTGATAAATAGAGCCAATAAGCAGCACAGTGTTACAGAACTGATAAGACAAGAATCACTGCAAGAAATACACACTAAAATGGGAGAAAAAAAAAACAATGCTTGTAGCAATTTAGAGAACAAACACAAGATGCAACTTGAGACCTGCAAGGCAGATGTTTGGCTGAGGTCTCAGAGACTTCCTAAATATCTATACTCATATTTGTTTAAACACCTCTCTAAAGATCTGCTGTCAACTCAACAGTCAATAGTAATTTTCTCAGGTGAGATTTGGTGACTGTGTGTTTATTCCGATAATATGCTCTGACTTATGCAGAATTAATACTTCAATTTCCCACGACCCTAACCAACAATAAAAAGTCTGAAAAAGACTGAACTGTTTTTTTTATTGGCAATACCAAAAAAACGAGACTATAATTAAAAATAGTACAGGGGTGTGGCTAAGGCACTGGATATCATAGCACAAGGTTGCCAATTCCCTGCCTTCCACTTACTAACCCGATTAAGTCACTTAACCTGCCTCTGCCCCAGTTCTAAAAACTGTACATAAACAATTGTGCTGTGTCCAGAACTTGAAAATCGAAAAAAGGCATCATACCAATATACAATAATGATAACAAAATAAATGGAGCACTTTGCAAAAGCAAAAAAAAAAAAACCAAAACAAAACACTAGAATAATAAAATTTCACCTCACTTTATACAATAGTTACAGGCCAACTATTTAAAACATTATTTTAACAGAGATCAAAGGAAAATACATTTATTCATTCTTTAAAATACTAAACCTGCCTAATCCTACTCTAAGGACACTACAGGTGTAGCCCATCCTGCATCTACTCCAAACCAAGATACTGTATGTTCATTTTAGCTGTTATACAGAGGTCTGTGCATTTTTTACAAAACAACTTTTTTTTTTTAAACTTTAAAATCACATACAGAGCCAGAGACTTGTGTTTAGTGATTCCTTTTTTTCAGTCTGACAAGTGTGATCTTTTAGTTCAACAAATAATAGAGGTTTTCAATAGTGAAGTTATGACCTATCAGAACTTCATTACAGCTTATAACGAATCAACAGTCAGAAAAGGAAAAAGCATGCAATCTCTACCACGCAACACAAAAAGATACATTTCTATTTACAAACATTTTTCAATAATACAATAAGAAGAGCCAGGCATCTCAAAATAGGGGAATGAAGATAAAGCCTGAGCAGTTTAAAATGACATTGCAGTGGCTATGGAAAGCACACACATTTATATTAAGGTGGACAGGGACCATGAAGTTCTGTTTGACGACTGCTTACCCCGGATTCATTTATTATCCATCTAAGCATTTACTGAACCCACCTAACTCATCTTTGGGTTTTATGGCGGGCTCATTACAAGACAACAGCCAACATTTCCAATAAATTATCTTTTTAACAACCAAATTAAACTGATTACCTATTCTTTAGGATATGCATGGAAATCCCAAAAATATAATTTCACATGTTAATAGGTTTAATGTGAACCCTAACCCTAAGACTCTGTGAAGTGCCTTGAGCATGGGAAAGGCGCTATATAAATAAAATGTATTATTATTATTTATTTGTTGATTTTTCAGCAGTGGTTTTCTTGGGCAGGTGAGTGGCAGGCCTCATTCATGTCTTTTCAGGAAAGATGGGCATTTTCAGTGTGATGTGACTTTATTCATATTGTTTGTAGGAGAGTGTGTCATCTCACCTCCTTGACTGGTACTGTGAATGCTACTGCATTAATAAGTAATAATTCACCTTAATAAACCCTTGAAAAAAGCAGATGAGAAAAGTGTTCAGAACTTCTATACAATTAGATGCAAAAATCAATGTTACATGTTTAAATTTACCAAAATACTGAGCACTGACATTTTATTTTTCCCATTCTACTTCTTTCCAGCATAAGCTGAATGTTAAAATCAAAGTCTAGGCCCAAATTCACTATTTTTTTAAAGATATATTGCCTTTCCTACCACATAACAGTACAAATCTAATAGCACTATGCTATAACAGAGTTCCCTGTTATACATAAGCAGTGCTGATCTTATGCGAAACCCCATTATAACAGAAAATTGCTTTGTATGGAGGCAGCAGACTGGTCTCCCGTTTTACATTTTATCATCGCTTTTCTTGGTCTTTTGTTGTTCCTTTTCGCACTTGCTAGTGATTCTCCTTCACTCTCACTCATAGGCAATGGCTTTTTCAATCTGTAATAATACATTCTTTTCCTGACAACAACTTTACTAAATAGAATCACACTGAAAGAGTGCACATATATGGTGAGAAATTTTCCAGGTGTTTTTTTTTTCCTGCTTGCGCC